>NC_050444.1:118830341-119130341 GCF_903995425.1 Onychomys torridus
TACTCCATTGTGTATATGTACCACATCTTCTTAATCCATTCTTGAATTTTCAGCATCTAGGTTGTTTCCAGGTTCTGGTTATTATGAATAATGCTTCTATGAACATAGTTGAGCATGTATCTTTTTGGTATGATTGAGCATTCCTTGGGTATATGCCCAAGAGTGAGTGGTATGGCTGGGTCTTGAGGTAGGTAGATTCCCAAATTTCTGAGAAACTGCCATACTGATTTCCACAGTGGTTGTACAAGTTCGCACTCCCACCAACAGTGGAGGAGTATTTCCCTTGCTCCACATCCTCTCCAACATAGGCTGTCTTAAAACTAAACTTTTTTTTTCTTTTAATAAGGATGCTGGGCAGCTAATGAGATGGCACAGTAGGCGATAACATTTGGTATTAAGCCTGATTACCTAAATCCAGTGATAGGAATCCACGTGTTTTAAAGAGAGAATGATTCCTGTGGCTTGCTGTTCTACCTCAACATGTATCCTCCATGACCACCCACCAAACATAAATAAACACATATGTAAATGCAAAAATGAATGTAGGAACTAAGCAGGTTGGTGGCACAAGCTTATTATCTAAGCATTTACTGTTTGAAAAAGAATTGCCACAATCTTAGTTAAAATGAAACTTTCTTTTTCCCAACCAGTTAACACAATGGGAGCTGAGAATCAACATCCTAGAGTGTCTTGGCATTCAGACCTGAGGAGTTGAATGGTACAAGTATGGAAGCTCTGATGGTGGGAGCTGTGGTATTCTAGAGTGTGAAGAAAGGAAGCCACATGAAGAAGGACAATGTCCCTTGGTGGGGACCAACTGGAGCCTTACTCCTTCAGGGTACTTTATACCTGGGTCCTTTGGTGGTTTGAGTAAGAAATGTCTCCACAGGCTAGAGCTCTTGAGTACTTATTCTCTGGTGGCTGGTGCTGTTCAGGGAGGCTTAGGAGGTGTGCAGCCTTGCCGGAGGATCAGATATTACAGCCTCATGCTGCTCTCTGTTCTCCATCTCTGCCTTGTGTGCATGAGTTCTCAGTTTCCTGTTCCTGATGCATGCTGCTTGCTTTCTGCCTCCCACCACCACACTGTGTCCCCTGGAACCATAAGCCAAAACAAACTCCTTCTCATACAAGTTGCCTTGGTCATGGTATTGTATCTCAACAGCAGAAAGGTAACTATGCAGGTCATTTCCCCTAAACCTTGACACACAGTCAACCAAGGATGACCTTTGACCTATCAGACTATCATCTGAGGCCAACAGAAAGGTTCTAGTCAAACTGTGCCAACCATTTAAAACTTAAGGCAGGAGAATCACAAATTCTATCTGCCTGTGATGCAAAGCATGTTCACAGCAGCCTAAACAACTGATAAAAACCTTGTCTCAAAATAAAAAGTCATTACAATGGCTGGGGACAGGGCTGGAACGTAAAGAGTTTGTGTAGCACACACACACACCTGGCTCTAGGTCAATCCAAAGGACAAGATTTTTAAAAAGTCACTATCTACACAGCGCCAGTTTCAGGAATATAGAACTGTGATAGTTGTGAGCTGGGCATGGTGGAACAGGAGGGTGGGCATGGTTATACACACCTTTAACTCCAGCACTTGGGAGGCAGAGGCAGAATGACTTCAAGGCCTGGTTAACAAATCAAGTTCCAGGACAGCCAGGGCCACACAGAGAAATCCGATCTTGAAAAACATAACAAAACAAGCAAACAAAAATGTGGCAATTATGTAATGGGAATAAAAAAAATACCCAGAAACTCTCACATTCCAGTTCAGGAACCTCCATCCTGCTACATTTCCATCCCTCTCCCCTCCCCATAGTCTAGGGAAGACATTCAGGGACCCACACATGGACAGCAATGACTCAAGGCTTACCTCTCTCTCTCCAGCATCTTCTTAGATTTTTAATTTTTATTTTGGACATGGCCCTATTAAGCTTTCCAGTCTGTCCTTGAATTTGAAATGCAACAGTCAAGGGTAGAGAATTGGCTCAGCAGCCTGACAACTTAACCTTAAAACTTGGAATATATATAGGTAAAGATGGAAGGAGAGAATTGACTCTATGACGTTGTCCATATAGAGCACACACGGCATGGCATGTGATCACTGATATGAATTCACAACATGCCCCCATGGTTGGGCATGCCCGGCAGACTTAGACACTTCCACCTAACCATTTCTGGGTCAAAATAGCCATTTCTGGGTCAAAACATCTCATGTGACCTGGACACCATGCCTTTGTGTGATTTCATAAAGCAGGTAGTGTAGCCATGTGATCTACGCATTCGTGGAGTAGCCACATGGGTCCGTGTGTATGCAGGCGCAGCACACCCTTTATAAGCCAGCGCCATATTTCCCAGCTCCTCTTTTCTCTTTTTCTTTCTCTCTTGACCACGTGTATTTTTCACAGGCCTGTTCATGTCTGTCCCTTTCTTTCCTATCCTAATACAACTCTTGTTAGTGGATCTGTCGTGTTTCATGACATTTCCTTGCAGGGTAAGATCGCTGCCAAACAACTAACAATCACTCCAGCCACACATTCGGTGCTAAATGCCATTGTAGTTTTGTGTGGCTTCCGTAAGTGTGGTGACTCTCAAGTGAGGCTCATTTCAGACACAATTGCACTATAAGGACACTTTACATATTACTTGTCAAGTGATAGAATTTTTGTCACCTCAACAATGACAGAACCCAAATACAGGCAAAAAGGCATGCTGTGAACACTAGCTATCCTTAAAAAAATAAGTCTAATTATTCAAAATGCAGAGTTGCTGGCCAAGTTCTAACAGTTGCATCTACAGCACTGTCACACTGAGGCTAAGGGAACCTTGTGGAAGAGGGGGCAGAAGGACTGTAAGACTCAGAGGGTCAGAGAGACTGACAGTGCTGCCTACTCATGTCCCACGCTAGACCTATAAAGTCTCACCAACGTGAGTGCCTTGTCACACGAGTTCTAATCGGTCTTTTAATAGAACCCCAGGGCCAGATATTGGGGTAAATGCTGAGAGATCAGAGAGACAAAGGAACAAGACATTGCCACACCTCACTTCGCCAGCTCTACAAATCCTCTGACTGAATCCTCTGAGTCCTCACCCAAAGGGCTCCAGTCAAAAAAGCCTGTAACTAAAAGGGACACTTCTGCCAAAAAGCCTTTAGTTCCTGTCTGCTCAAGGCTTATTATATACCTTTCTCTGTCCAGCCATCACTTCCTGGGATTAAAGACATGTGTGCTTCCCAGTACCGGGATTAAAGGTGTGTGCCCCCACTGCCTGGCCTCTATGTTTAATCTAGTGGCTTGTTCTGTTCTCTGATCTTCAGGTAAATTTTACTAAGGTACACAAAATATCACTACTCTGCCTAAACATGAGCTGAACAAGGAAAATAATAGACATATCAAAGTGGACAGGGGAAAGGCCAGGAGGCCTCACACATTACACAAAAATTATAGGCAAATAAGGATTGCTTGCAGTGGGAAAATAGTCTTCCCTAGGAATGATCCCAACAATTAGTTATCCAATACCAAATGGTCAACCTTCAAGACATACTGTAGGGTCTGAGGAAATGCTGAAGGAAGACCTCCGACTCAAATAATATGCAAGAACAAAGAGTGATTATTAAGCCAGCATGCATGAGGGGTCACACTCACCTGTACAAAAGGGCAAAACCCAGAGAGGGATGTGCAAGCTCTTTTTAAGCATAGCTAAGTGGAGTTTCAAGGTCAGCTTACATAGTTGGTTGAGCAAGCAGCAGTTACATTAGTATATTTCTAATTGGCTGAAGTTTAGCTTACCATTTTTGGACACATCTGCACAAGCTTGGATGTGACTCATACGGGGGTTGCTGGGTTTGTCCTTGAGATACTGTGGGACTGACTTAGACTCTCTGTGTTTGTTCTCTTCCTGGACCCTGAATGGAAGGGGCTTGTAGATCAATGGCCCTTTGTTGGAACAGACACCTGTTCACCCTTCTCAGAGAACTGGAACCTAAATTCAGTTGTGAGTGTAGGAGAGTTTAACCCCTTCATTACATACAAGTCACATTTGTTTATTTATTTGTTCATTTGTTTATTTATTATTTTTATTTTATGTATATGGTTGTTTTCTTACATGTATATCTGTGTATCACATGCAGTGCCCACAGAAGCCAGAAGAGGCAACTGTATGTGAGTGAGGATTCATCTTTCTCTTTATGGTGGTTTCTTGAAGTTCCTGTACCAGCAGCCATGTCTGTGACGTTCAGCCTTCCTGCTCCTATTCCTATGCAATGGCATATGGCAACAGCTTGCACCCACTGCACCCCATGGCCTTTGGATGACAATCCACTGATGACTTTGAGCCATTATTGGTCCTCGCTGACCCTCTGGGATGCTGGAGGCCAGTCTGTTGGACCTTCTACCTCACTGTGGAAAATGTGCCTACCACCTACTCTCTGTCTGGGCTCTAGCCTGCTGAAGTCCTTCCTTATCTCTGCTCCCTCATGCTCCTCCAGTCTCTGCCAAAGCAGTTAAAAATTCCTGCCAGGCAAAGGTCCTTCTCTTTGCCTGCCCCTTGCCTCTAATTTTTCTCCTTCTCTGTAATTTCATTCCCAGCCTCTTTCCTCTTTCTGGCTTAACTCTGTTTCCAGGACCTCATCCACCTGTTCCATATGAGGACCCTGGTGCTGACATTTTCCTGTAGCTGCCTGCCCTTCTTGCCCGACTGAGCTCCAGCTGACGAGGTATTGCTAGATTCTAATGGCCCCTTGAAAGCTGTCAAGGAGAACCTACCTGTCAGTTTGGGCCCTAAGATATCTGTAAAGGAGAATGCAGCTGTCATTAAGTCATGCATTGCTCCCTCTCTGCTCCACCATCAGGGTGGGCAACTACACCTCCCCTGCGATATTCTTGGGGGAATTTACCCAGTACCTGCCTGCCTTAGGAGATGGCTACTCTCCGCCAGTGCCAGGCATCTGACAACCCTCACAGCCTGCACCACTGTCAGTCTGTAGGGTCATAGAAACCTTCCCAGTCAATGTGGGCCCAAAGGCTGATGCCCAGGCCTGGAATCCCACCCCCATAGCTGACTCTCCCTCATCCAGAAGGCAGTCAATGAGTCAGCACAGATCCTGCTACTTTTATCAGGTCCTTGTTCAATGGTCCATGCAGTTACAAACTTTTTTTTTTTTTTTTAATTTATTATTTATTATGTATACAGTGTTCTGCCTGCACGCATCCCTGCAGGCCAGCAGAGGGCACCAGATCTCATTATAGATGCTTGTAAGCCACCATGTGGTTGCTGGGAATTGAACTCAAGACCTTTGGAAGAGCAGCCAGTGCTCTTAACCTCTGAGCCATCTCTCCAGCCCCACAAACTTATTTTGATTGGTACCATTTGCTTAAAGCAGTGTTGGTGCCTGCAGTCTTTCTCAGTGGGATGCTCAGGCAGAATCCCAGGCCTGGAAACATCTTACTTACTGTCCTGGTGACCTATGATATGCTCACAAGGTATGAGAAATATTTCCATCCTGTGCACCAGGCACAGATAGGCTTTAATGCCTATTTTCAACAGGTCTTGGACCTGGCCCTCAAGGCCCTACAAGGGGCTGAGTCAGGCCTGCAAACACTGGGCATCTCTGCCAAAGCACACCCTGGTGAGATGAAGAGATCCTATCTTCCTCTAGTGACAGCCACCAGCCCCCATCCTCACCCCCATGTAGCATGAGTCTTAAATGGTCTTATTAATAAAATCAAACCTGGAGCCAGGTATTGGGGTGAATGCGGGAAGATCAGAGAAGCAGAACAAGCCACAGCTTCCTCACCTCAGCAGTCTCTCAGCTGATCCCTTTTCCTCAGACTGGAAGCCTCTGACTCCTTATCCAAATGAATCTCAGCTGAACTGTTTCTCGAAAGCCTGAATGCTTA
Organism: Onychomys torridus; assembly: GCF_903995425.1. Classification (NCBI taxonomy): domain Eukaryota; kingdom Metazoa; phylum Chordata; class Mammalia; order Rodentia; family Cricetidae; genus Onychomys; species Onychomys torridus. The sequence continues at coordinate 118,836,245 of NC_050444.1, forward strand.
CCTAGCCAAATGCTTCTAGTTTCTGGTCCTCATGCCTTATATACCTTTCTGTTTCTGCCATCACTCCCTGGGATTAAAGGCTTGGATGTTTCCAATGTGGCCTTGAACTCACAGAGATCCAAAGGGATTTCTGCCTTTGGAATGCTAGGATTAAAGGTGTGTGCTACCACTGCCTATCCTCAATGTTTAATATTTTGGCCATCCTGTTCTCTGACCCCTGATAAGTTTATTAGCATGCACAATATTTTGGGGAACACAATATCACCACACACACACACACACACCCTCCCCTGCTAACCTGTGGGTTAGGATATGGTTGTGTTTATCCTCAGTGTGCCACCACACCAATATGGGTCCCAGCAAGAGATGTGCACTTGGCCTTAGATCAGCCTGCTTCTACCAAGGAGGAAATCACTCAGGATGGCTAATGTATATATTCCCCTTTCTTCCTCTCATTGACCCTCTAAAAGCTGAAGCCTTGTGGACCCACACTTTTCCTCATTTCCTATGATGCCTTTTGAGATGAGAAATGTTAGTTTATCAGGCCAGGAGCTAGCTAAATATATTAAGGGCCCATGGTCATTTAAGTTGCTATATTACACATTACAGATAACACAACGAAAATTTACAATTCAAACAGACAAGGGAAGAGGTTATGACATTTGACTCTTGGTTTTTTGAAAAGGTTTGACATGATATAAAGAGGCTGTTTGATCCCTTCTGGATTTTCACTTATGATTTGATTGGCAAGGTGGTGCTTTCAATCTTTCTCCTTTTTAACTGTGTCCTGCAGCACATCTGGCAACAACAGGCAGCCACCAAGGTGACTCTACAGGTGTTAATGGCTCTTAGACTTCCAACTTATAGCCCTCCACAGGAGGTTGTGCATGCCTGGCTTTCTGAAATTCAAAAGGCTGGTGCCTGACACTCCCCGCCCAGGGTGACTCTCCAGGGATGGACACTCTTTGAGGGCTGACAGGCAAAGATGGGTAAGAGCTTGTTTGGCAAGTCTCTGTGGGATCTCACAGAGTTATTGGGTGTGAGTCACAAGGCCCTGCTCTTCTTTGTTGTCCTGGGCAAGATCAAAAGACCTCTCATGCACATGCATCAGTAGGATTTACCAAAAGCAATCTATAGATTCAATCCAATCCCCCACAAAATTCCAACACAATTCTTTACAGAACAATACTCAACTTCATATAGAAAATCAAACAACCTAACTTACTTAAAACCATTCTATACAATATAAGACCCTCCAAAGGTATCACCATTCCTCATTTTAAGGTCTATTACAGAGCTACAGTAATAAAAACAGCATGGTGTTGGCATAAAAAGAAACAGGAGGGGTTGGGGATTTAGCTCAGTGGTAGAGCGCTTGCCTGGCAAGCTCAAGGCCCTGGGTTCGGTCCTCAGCTCCAGAAAAAAAAAAGAAAGAAAGGAAGGAAGGAAGGAAGGAAGGAAGGAAGGAAGGAAGAAAGAAAGAAAGAAAGAAAGAAAGAAAGAAAGAAAGAAAGAAAGAAAGAAAGAAAGAAAGAAAGAAAAAGAAAGAAACAGGAGTATCAATGGAACCAAATGGAAGACCCAGATGAAAATCCACACACCTATGAATTTCTGATTTTTGACAAAGAAGCCAAAATTATACCATGGAAAAAATAAAGCATCTTCAAAAAATGGTGCTGGCTTAACTGAGTGTCAACATGTAGGAATTGCAAATAGATCCATATTTACTTATTGCCATGCAGAAAACTCAAGTCCAACATGAATCCAGTTACAATGAACCTGGCAGAAGAGACAGTGTGAAATTGCCTAGAACACACTGGCACAGGAGACAACTTCCTGACAACAGTATCACATACACCAAGATCAATAATTAATAAATGGGGTTTCATGAGACAGAAAAGCTTCTGAAAGGCAAAGAACACTGCCAATAGGATGAAAAGGCAGCCTGAAGAACAGGAAAAGATCTTTACCAACCCAATCTGAAAAGTGCTGATCTTCAACATATATAATGAACTCAAGAAGCTATACATCAAAAAAACCAAAATCCTTGCCGAGCGGTGGTGGCGCATGCCTGTAATCCCAGCACTCGAGAGGCAGAGGCAGAGGCAGAGGCAGGTAGATCTCTGTGAGTTCGAGGCCAGCCTGGTCTACAAAGCGAGTTCCAGGACAGCCTCCAAAGCTACAGAGAAACCCTGCCTCGAAAAACAAAAACAAACAAAAAACCAAACAAAAAACCCAAAAACAAAAAACAAAATCCAATTAAAAACTGGGGTACAGATCTAAACAGAGAATTTTAGACTAAAGAATCTCTCTCTCTCTCTCTCTCTCTCTCTCTCTCTCTCTCTCTCTCTCTCTCCTTCCTGAGTGCTGGGATTAAAGGCGTATGCCACCACTGCCTGACAAGACTGAAGAATCTCAAATGGCAGAGAAACGCTTAAAAAGAATTATTCAAAATCCTTATTCATCTGGGAAATGACAAATCAAAATGACTCTGAGATTCCATCTTACACCTGTCAGAATGGCTAAGATTAAACCCACAAATGACAGCTCATGCTGGAGAGGATGTGGAGTAAGGGGAACAATCCTTCATTGCTGGTGGGAGTGCAAACTTGTACATCCATGTTGGAAATCAATATGGCAGTTTCTCAGAAAATGGGGAAATGTCCTACCTCAAGGCCCAACTATACTACTGTAGGGCACATACCCAAGGAATGCTCAATCATACCACAAAGACACTTACTCAGCTATGTTCATAGCAGTTTTCTTCATAATAGCCAGAACCTGGAAACAACCTAGATGCCTGTCAACCAAAGAATGGAAAGAAAATGGGGTACATTTACACAATGGAGTATTATTCAGCTGTTAAAAACAAAGACATCAGGAAATTTGAAGGCAAATTGATGGAACTAAAACAGAATCATCCTAAGTGCAGTAACCCAGACCCCAAAAGACACAGATGGTATGTACTCACTTATAAGCAGATATTAGCTGTAAAGTAAAGGATAATCGTGCTACAATTACAGACCCAGAGAAGCTAGGTAACAAATAGGATTCAAGTGGGATGCATGAATCTACCTGGGAAAGGGAACTAGGAGAGATCTCATGGGTTGACTGGGTCAGGTGTGGATAGGAATTTTAAGAATATGGATACAGGGTAGATGGAGGGAGAGTAGTGAAAGGGAAGACTGGATGGGGTGGCATTTTGGAGTCAGATGCAGGGAAACTCCCAGGAATCTACAAGGATGACCCCAGCTAAGACTCCTAGCGGTATCAGATGCATAACCTGAACTGGCCATCTCCAGTGACTAGGCAAGACTTCCAGAGGAAGGATCAGGACACTAACCCAGCCACACAATCTTTGACCCAAAGTCTGTCCTGTCTATGGGATATGTACATGTGGTTATATGTTATGTACCCTAATAAACTTACCTGGGAGTCAGGACAGAGCCAGCCACCAGGTTAGACATAGAGGTCAGGCAGTGGAAGCCCATACCTTTAACCCCAGCACCTGAGATCTCATGCCTTTGCTTGGGAAGCACACAGGCCTTCAATGTCAGGAAGTAATATGGCAGGGCAGGGAATGGTTTATAAGGCATGAGGAAACAGGGACTCACTCTCCTTAGTCTGAGGATTTCATAGAGATAAGAACTAGTGGCTGGCTGTTCTGCTTCTCTGATCTTTTAGCGTTCACCCTGATACTGGCTCTGGGTTTTTTATTCAAAGACCATCAAGATTCAAACAACATGTGGGGGGAGCAGGAAAATAAAGGTGGGACAGAGATTGTGGGACTAGTCAACCAATGATTGGTCCAGCCTCAGACCCATGCCACAAGAGTGAGACTACCCCTGACAGTGCCAGGACCCAGAGGCTGGATAACTCAGAGACCTAAGACAGAACCAAATACAATTGGAGAAAAGCCAAAATGTCAATGTAACCATACCTAACTATGTTTTGCTATACTCACAGACTGGTGACTACCCCAATTGTCATCAGAGAACCTTCATCCAATAACTGATGGAAACAAATGCAGAGACCCACAGCCAAACATTAGGCCAAGCATGAAGAATCCTGCTGAAGAGAGGGAGGGAGGAAGGATTGTAGTCACCAGGGTGAGGTCAAGGACATTACAGGGGAACCCACAGAAACAACTAACCTGGGCTTGTAGGAGTTCACAGAGTCTGGACCATATAGGTGACAGTTGTATGCTTGGTCTACTTATGGGACTCCTAGCAGTGGGAGCAGGGGATGTCCACAATGCTTGGGAGGGCTTTTAGGAGCCTGTGCCTCATGCTGGATCTTCTTGCCTAGCATTAATACCAGGAGAGGAACTTAGTCCCACTGCAACTTGATATGCCATGCTCTGTTGATACCCATGGGAGGCCTGACCATTACTGAACAGACAGGGAGGAGTGGATTGGAGGTTGGAGGAGCAGAAGGAAGATGGGAGGAGGTGATGGGAGTACAGAAGGGAGGGGAAACTACAGTTGGGATGCAAAATAAATATATAAATAAATAATTTAAAAAGCACTTGCTGCTTCTTCAGGGCACCTGGACTGGGTTCCCAGTAATCACACGGTACCTCACAACCATCTGTAACTGTGCCTGTGCACGAATATGCCTGTCAGTCCATTTCCCTCTGTTGAATCAACCTTGTACTCCAGGTTGATTTCAACCATAGCCAAACTTGGATTCCTCTGGATCATTTCTATTATTGGTTAGAAAAATAGGGGCATGGAACTGTCAGAATGAGAAGGCTGGGGACACTGGCCTTCTGGTTGTGGTGGGCAGCATATGCACTTCATTTTACTATTTTACCCAAGTGTATGCATACTACCCGCTCATGAGTATATATATATATATATATATATATATATATATATGTGTGTGTGTGTGTGTGTGTGTGTGTGTGTGTGTGTGTATGTATATATGTATATATGTATATATGTGTATGTATGTATGTATGTGTGTATATATACATATATATATACATATATATATTCACTACACATAGTCTTTTTTTGTATATACATTTCATAACAAACACACTATTATGCCTTTTCTTTGGGAAGCCTGAGGATGCAAGGAGGGCCTTGGGCTTGCTACACAAGGAAACTTTCACAGAGTCACACCTTCATTTCTATCCCTGGATCATTGTAAAATGTTATCATGTCCTAGGAAATGAAACACCACATTTAGAAAGATCAACTTTAGAGAGTTATGAATACAAAATTGACACAAGAATGTAGAAAACAGAAATATGGACTCTGATGTTACAGATAATTCCCTGCTCAGCACACTCAGTATGATTTTCCCACTCCTGATATAACAAACAGAACCATGGCTGTGCAGAGGATCCTGTGGGACTTCCTGTGACTCTAGAAGGATTCACATCGACTCCTAATGAAAGAAAAGGTTTTTTAATTTGGTGAAGTCTGCACTGTTTATGTTTTGTTAAAAGATTTTTAATGTGTATGTGCTGTGTGGGGATGTCCAGGTGTGAGTGCAGTGTTCTCAGAGTCCAGCAGAGGGCAACAATCTCCAGGAGCTGGAGTTACAGGTGTTTGTGAACTAAACTCTGGTCTTTGCAAGAGCAGTACAGGCTCTAACCACTGAGTCATCCCTCCTTCTCTGACAGAAACTCTTAGTCAAAGTTTAGCTGATGGTTTCCACAGTGTGTGTACAATAGCATGGTCAAGGGGAGTTCATTGGGAAATAAAGGACCATGTCCTTTCAAATTTCACCCACTGACAGTGGAAAGAAATTAGATGCATAAAGGAATTAGATAGAAATACATTTTCACCATTGTTTATGTGTGTGTATGCAAGAGGAAGACAGACAGACAGACAGACAGACAGACAGACAGACAGAGATGGGGACAAAGAGGGACAGAGAAATGCCACTATTTAAATGGAGGTAAGAGGACCAATTGCAGGAGCTTGCCTGCTGCCTGATCTTATGCAGGCATTTTCAATTGAGGCTCCCTTCTCTCAGATGACTCTATCTTGTCAAGGTGACACAGCATTAGCCAGCCCGGGTTGGTCCTTCCTGCTGGCCTGATGTGTGCAGCACTGTGGCCTCTGATTGGCAGTTGAGGAAAGGAGCAGCAGAGTTAAGGACTGAGCCAGTCCCACAGCGATGCTGACAGGGCTGTGACCAGTGGTGTGACATGAGTGACAAGACTCCAGTGTCAGCATCCTTGACATTATTCTCCTTTGTATGGGCACTGCGACCTAGGGCCAAGTGGGGCCATCTACTGAGACATTAATCCCCCAATAACACTGTCAGAATTCATCTCTTGTTCTCCTCCTAGCTGACTGAAGACTCCCTTGGAGACCCTGTCCATCACTCACTGCCAACTCTCATAGTCAGAATATAACCATCTACCACCAAGTCTGAACCTACATCAGCTAACATACTTGAAGCTCAGTAGTGTGGTAGTATCCCATTTATGTACTAGATCCCTTTAGTACTCTCTGGAGAGAATCAAAGACCCTCTGAAGTCCCAGGAATTCAAGGGCTGTAGGATGGAGCACTTGCAGTCTAGTGCCCTCCTATCTGTCCAGAGTCAGTGCAACCAGTTCACCAATATCTATTTCCATGACAATGACATTTCCATGGCTGTCCTTGAGGACTTTTTCCATCCATCAGCATAAGTTACACAAGTTAACCAGAAACCTTGAGCTTCTGGGTACTCAAGTCAATCACTTTACTATTTGTAATTGCCCTGAAAGTCATAATCTCTGAGTTTCTGAACTGAGGCTAGACATTCTTGACATTCTTTTTTTTTTTTTTTTTTTTTTTTGGTTTGGTTTTTCGAGACAGGGTTTCTCTATAGCTTTGGAGCCTGTTCTGGACTAGCTCTGTAGACCAGGTTGGCCTCAAACTCACAGATATCCATCTGCCTCTGCCTCCCAAGTGCTGGGATTACAGGAGTGTGCCACCACTGCCTGGCTGACATGCATTTTTTGAAACTGGTAGGGAACATTTACTTCTGGATACCAAGAAAGGAGGGATAGCTCCTCAAGAGGACAAATAACTTTGCTGGGTGTGGTGGTGCATGCCTTTAATCCCAGAACTCTGGAGATAGAGGTAGGTAGATCAAGGCTAGCCTGGATTAAAGCCAATTCCAGAACAGTCTGAGATATACAAAGAAACTGTGTCTCAAAGAAAGAAAGGAGGGGTGGGGAGAAAGAGAGAGAGAGAGAGAGAGAGAGAGAGAGAGAGAGAGAGAGAAGGAAACAAAACAATGATTCAATATGTCAAGTGTAGGAAATGAAATAGGAAGTTCAGATGTGAAGGGTCAAAGTTGACATGAAATACAGTGGGTCCATGGAGACAGGAGACTTTAGAGTTAAATAAAATCCTGATATTCTAAGAGGCTTCGGGCACAACAGAATAGTGAAAGAATTTCCCGAGTGCAGTTTTGGCTTAATGGTGAAACAGTGGGAACCTGGGAACCTTTTTCACCATTAAACTAGTCACCAACTTTAAGGTCTTAAGCTCTGGTGTCTGTGGAGAAGGAGAAGGCATTGAGCTATCTGATGACTAATGATGAGGCCCAAGAAAACATGGTCTCAAAATACAGAGTAACCAGAGCCTCTGGACGAAGCCCAGATGGTAGAGGGCTACCTAACATGTGTACCTAACATGCAGGAACCCCTGGTGAGATCCCCACCATTACATTCACAACAGGTGGGGACCTGTACCTGAAGTCCCAGCAGGCCTGCACCATGACAAAAAGCTAGCTTTTCTCTTTTTCTTTGTTGTTGTCTTTGAGACATGGTCTCACTAAGTAGTCCCGGCTGGCCTGGACCTTGCTGAATAGACCAGGCTGTCCTCAGATTCACAGAGATTCTCCTGACTCTGCATCCCAAGTGTTGGGATTCAAACTGTAAATCAACATGCCCTGCTTTCTTGTGTTCTCCATTTGCTTTGTCTCAATGTGCAGCTTTGGCTGGCCTGGAACCCACTACTTAGAACAGGCTGGACTCAAACTCATAGACACGTACTTCCTTTTGCCTTCCGAGAGGTGGGATTAAAGGTATGTGCCTCCACTCGTAGTATTCCCTTACATGCCAGGTGAGTGTGCTCAGACTCAGGTGTTGATTTAAGTGTGTCACCTCTAGCCCTGGTTGGCAGGAACTGACAGTCTAGACCAGGCTCCTTGACCTCACAGCGAGCTGCCTGACTCTGCCTCTTGAGTGCTGGGATTAAAGATGTATGCCTTCTGTCCAGCAAGTTCTGTCTTTCGAGGCAGGGTCCTCCTAAGTGCCAAGGCTGGTTCTGAGCTTCCTGTGTACAGGCTCTGAATATATCACTTCCTGCCTCAAACTCCTGAGTAATGAGTGCAAGTTTTCATGAATATATTTTTATCTTCCTCTCTGTTCATTCTGTCCTGAGGGTGATCTGATTCAGCCTATCTGGACACACCAAAAATGTCAATTAGGATTCACTGGGTGGAGACTCAACCAATTCAATGAGGAGACAGCTTGTGGCTGGGAGGTGGGGCTGCAAAGGGGACATGTGAAAGGAGGGGAAATGAAAGTTCAGAGGAGCCAGAGGAGACTCTTGGAATCCTGGGGTCACCTCCTGTTTCTGCTGGAATAGGGACCTGTCAGCAGTGCCTGTGTCTGGTAAGTCCCTCACCCATATGAGGACACCCAGGCCTGTCACTCCCCTTGGGGACATAAAACCTTGGCTGATACAGAGAATTCTCTTTCTCTCTTCTAATGAGCAGATTGGAGACTGGTTTTGGCTCCAAGGGTAGCTTTGCCTTCGACTCCAATGCTGTTTGTTTATTGATTCCTGGGTTTGTTTTGTTGAGAAAGGGTTTCGTACTGTTGTCTAGTTTGGTATGGCATTGGCCATGTGGCTCAGGCTGGCTGAAATTTGCAATCCTCCCACTTCCTCTCTGGAATGCCGGAGCTACAAGAAAGTGTCTCCAAGCTCTGCCTCAGCCTCTTAAATTTGGATATTTCTGGCTAAGCAAATCAAGCTCTCCTATTTTATTTATTGTTGCTACTTAATTCAATTTAGTGTTTCAGACTTGTAAAGATGATTTTTAGATTTTATTATATTTTAGTTGTGTGTTTTGCCTGCCTTTGTGTATTTGTACCACATATGTGCCTGATGCCTTAGGAGGTCAGAGGAAACATGGGACCTCTGGCACTGGAGATACGTTTTGTTAGGGACATCATGTGGGTGCTGGAATCCAAACCCAGGTCCTCTGCCACAGCCATCTCTTTAGCCTTGATTTTCAGGCTTTATTTGTTGATTGGTTTTGCCTTTTTAAAACAGGGTTTCCTGTAGCCCAGGCTAAGCTAGAATCTATATTTAGCCGATAAGATCAGGAGGCAGAAATCCATCCCCTTGCCCCCATCTTCTAAGTGATAGAATGTGAGGAATGTGCCAAAGTGGTCTCTTTGTATAGTGCGGAGGACAGAAAAGCCAGGGCCTCCTGCATGCTGTGTAAGCTCACACCACCCCAGCTGCATCTCCAGCATTTACCTTTGAAAGTTTCCTTTCTTTGAAGATGCAGAGTGAACATGGATTTATTAATGGGGAGTAATGAAAATTGTACAATGGGAGGAGCTCAAAGGGAGAAACAGCCTAAAGCTATTTATTTGTAAAGGGCCTCACTCTTAGCCCTGGTTGACCAGGAACTCCTTTGTAGACCAGGCTGCTCTTGCACTCGCAGAAATCCTTTGGCCTGTGTTTCTTCACTTCTGGGATAAAAGACCAGGCCTGCGTCATCTTTGCTTTTTATTTTTATTCATTTCTTTTCTGGACACAGTTCTCCAGTAGCCCAGGCTGATTTCCAACTGCCTGTTTTCTGGCTGACCCACCTGTTCCACTCTGGGCCACAGGCCAGAGAAATTAAGTCTGAAGAGATCTGTCTCCTTTATAGTTTAATCAGTTTGTAATCTTCCTTAATGATGCTTCATGGAACGTGGTTTATATTGACATACTTCAACTAGATGGTCAATTTTTTACCTTCATTTTTACACACACACACACACACACACATACACACATATATATGAATGTTTGCCTCAATATATGTCTGTGTATCACATGAAGAAGCCAGAAGATCGGGTCAGATCCCCTGGAACTGGACTTACATATTGTGACAGAGCACCTGAAATGATCACTCAGACACTGTTTATAGCTCCTTGAAAGTCTTTATTCTACACATCTGGGACCACACCAGGCACTCCAAAGACCTAGGTGTAGCCTGGGTGTCCAGAGGACCAGGTTTTTACATCAGGAAGCTGATGGGGGATTCAAAGAAGCAAACGGGGCTGGAGAGATGGCTCAGTGGTTAAGAGCACCAACTGCTCTTCCAGAAGTCCTGAGTTCAATTCCCAGCAACCACATGGTGGCTCACATCCATCCATAATGAGATCTGGTGCCCTCTTCTGGCCTGCAGGGACACATGCAAGCAGAATATTGTATATATAATAAATAAATAAATCTTTAACAAAAAAAAAGGAGGAGGAAAAAAGGAGGAAAAGGAGGAGGAGGAGGAGAAGAAGGAGAGAAGAAGGAGAAAAGAAGGAGAAGAAGAAGACAGTCTAACAGAAGCTAAGGAAGTAGTTAGCAGGAGTTAGGGGTTACAGCCCAAAGAGACTAATATGAGTTAGTTAGGACATCCTGACTTTGGCTTCCTAGAATGGAGTTGGGTCATTTTCCATGGAATTTTCCATAAGGAGGGCTGAGCTGAGGCACGAGGCTCTTCAGTTGCTGGCTAGCCTGGAGTACATAGGGAGACCTGTCTAAATGAGATAGAACCCTGGGGTGGATCTCATTAGGTAAAGACCAGCTGCTCTACACAGCAAGTTTCAGGCCAGACAATGCCTCACAGTGAGACCCTGTCTCAAAACAATAGCAACAAAACACAAATCAAAGAAAACAAAAAGAGCCAGAGTCCGTGGCACACTCCTTTATTCCTATCAGAGGCAGGCAGATCTCTGAGTTCTAGTCCAGCCTGTTCCAAGTTAGCCAGGGCTACACAGAGAAACTCTGTCTTGATAAATCATAAAAAGAAAAGCAAAACCAAGAAAACAAAAAGGAAAATGAAATGCAGTTAGAGCTAACACTAGAGTGTGTTTTCTCACATATGTCTTCCCTGACATCCCATGCAACCTGTAGGTCCTCTTGGGAACAGTCCCCAGCCTCTCCAGCTGTCCCTAACATTGGTGCTTATTGTCCCTATTGCTGCTTAAAAGACTTGTTTCACTTCAGTTCCTGTGCTTGTGCTGAACGCTGTCCTGGTCCCAGATTTTTGTCACATTTGTAATTCTCTTGCCTCATCCTCCCAAACACTGAGAGAGGACTCAGGGTTTTTTGTTGTTGTTGTTTGTTTGTTTGTTTTGTTTTTTCCTACAGAGTGCTGGGATTTTTTTTTCAGGTAGCATGTCGCTTCATTTGCATGTGTACACACAGGAGGGCATACACACAACAAATAAAATGTAATAAAAACAAAATCATGTTAGATCCTCCTGTATTAGCAATGGTTCAAGTGTGAGGAAGAAGAAGCCTCTGCAAGACCTCTGAGTTCTGGAGGTGTTTCAGGTTCCATGTCAGTGACAGTATGTCCAACAGACGTCCTGCGTGCTGCTCTCAGCCTATGCTTTCTTTCTTTTATTTTAAGATTTATTTATTTATTATACATACCATGTTCTGTCTGCATGAATGCTTATAGGCCAGAAGAGGGCACCAGGTCTCAACTACAGAGGGTTGTAAGCCATCATGTGGTTGCTGGAAATTGAACTCAGGGCCTCTGGAAAAAGCAGCCAGTACTTTTAAAAGCTGAGCCATCTCTCCAGCCCCAAGCTGTGGTTTTGTTTTGTTTTGTTTTGTTTTGTTTTATGGGACCTTCTGTATTGTCCTAGGTTCTCTTGCAAGCGGGCAATGAGTAAATGATTGAAGTATCTGGTCAGCTGATTCCTATTGCTACTTCATCTTTAAATCTCCAGTGATTCAGAAAGGTTTGATCTGGCCAGGCTATTTATTTATTTATTTATTTATTTATTTATTTATTTATTCATTTATTTAAAGAAAGCATTCAATTGAGGTGAGCTATGCTAAGGAATAATCCTTCTGCACATTGTGTGAATGTATGTTGCTATCATTGTTTTTATTTTTTCTGTCAACTCTAATGTAAGAGATCTATTTTATTTTATTTTGGCTTTTTTTTTGAATTACATTAATTGTATTGATTTCCTACATTCATGATATTATGTCCTGATACTACTGTCCATTTATGGGGCTTTCCTTCACACAAAACAGAGATTCTGTACTGAGGAAATCATTTCTCTATATTCCTTTCTTCTCTATCTTGAGGTAACGTCTAATCTTTCTGTCTCTACTAATTTGTGTATTCTATATATTTCATGTAATACAATTCTATAGTATTTGTTCCTTTTTTTAATGTAAAAACATTTTATGAACAACTGCAGGAGAAATAATATACAGATAGTCAGAACAAAAAAACAGGTTATTTTGAAGAGTAAAATATTTTCTCTGTAGAAAATAGTATAAATGATAACATTTCCTAATAAGTCCTTTTAAGCCAAATGATAGCTGAATTATACATATAAATATTGATTAGATTCTGGGATACAGAAAAGACCTATCTTCATCTGTTCAGAGAGTTATGTTTTACTTAAGTTGTATAAGTGAGATTCCTATTCATCTTCCCCTTCACTGTTTGATTTATGGCAGACATTTTTCTATAGGCTATCTACAGTCTAAAAAAAGTTTGGCCTCTGCTCCTGAAAGTACAGCCAGCATTTTCTTTCATCAGCTTGATACAGTACAAATTCTTATCCTAATAGTGAAATGTTTCAGTAAAGCTTGCCCAGTGATTGGGTAAAACCAAAACTTATTATAAGCAACAGTCATCCTAGGGTCCCCCCTGCTATGTAGCCTCCCTGGATCTGTGGATATGTATCCCTGCAGTCTGATTGTCCTTTGCTTTATACCTAGTATCCACTTATGAGTGAGTACATACCATGTTTGTCCTTCTGAGTCTGGGTTACCTCACTCAGGATATTTTCAAGTTCCATCCATTTGCCTGCAAATTTCATGCTGTCATTGTTTTTCTCTGCTGAGTAGTACTCCATTGTGTATGATGTACTACATTTTCTTAATCCATTCTTCAGTTGATGGGCATCTAGGTTGTTTCCAGGTTCTGGCTATTATAAATAGTGCTGCTATGAACATAGTTGAGCAAGTATCTTTGTGGTATGATTGAGCATTCCTTGGGTATATGCCCAAGAGTAGTATGGCTAGGTCTTGAGGTAGATCGATTCCCAATTTTCTGAGAAACTGCCATACTGTTTTCCACAGTGGTTGTACAAGGTTGCATTCACACCCACAGTGGAGGAGGGTTACCTTTGCTCCACATCCTCTCCAACATAAACTGTCATTAGTGTTTTTGATCATAGCCATTCTGACAGGTGTAAGGTGGTATCTCAGAGTCGGTTTGATTTGCATTTCTCTGATGACTAAGGATGTTGAGCATTTCCTTAAATGTCTTTCAGCCATTTGAGATTCCTCTTTTGAGAATTCTCTCTGTTTTGCTCTTTAGCCCATTTTTTAATTGAATTGTTCAGTATTTTGATGTCTAGTTTCTTGAGTTCTTTATATACTTTGGAGATCACCTCTATCAGAAGTGGGGTTGGTGAAGATCTTTTCCCATTCTGTAGGCTGTCTTTTTGTCTTATTGACCATGCCTTTTGCCCTATGAAAGCTTCTCAGTTTCAAGAGGCCCCATTTATTTTTGTGCTCAGTGTTTGTGCTGCTGGTGTTATATTTAGGAAGTGATGCCAGGCGGTGGTGGTGCACGCCTGTAATCCCAGGACTTGGGAGGCAGAGGCAGGTGGATCTCTTGACAGATCTCTTGGTAGATCTCTACAGAGCTAGTCCAGGACAGGCTCCAAAGCTACAGAGAGACCCTGTCTCGAAAAAAAAATCTAGGAAGTGATCTCTGGTGCCAATGCGTTCAAGAGTACTTCCTACTTTCTCTTCTATTAAGTTTTGTGTAACTGGATTTATGTTGAGGTCTTTGATCCACTTGGACTTGAGTTTTGTGCATGGTGACAGATATGGAACTATTTGTAATCTTTTACATATTGACATCCAGTTATGCCAGCACCATTTGTTGAAGATACTTTCTTTTTTACATTGTATAGTTTTGGCTTCTTTGTCAAAAATCAGGTGTTTATATGTGCGTATATTAATTAGTTTTTTGTTTTTGTTTTTTGGTTTTTTTTTTTTGGTTTTTTGAGACAGGGTTTCTCTGTGTAGCTTTGGAGCCTGTCCTGGAACTCATTCTGTAGCCCAGGCTGGCCTCGAACTCACAGAGATCCGCCTGCCTCAGCCTCCCAAGTGCTGGGATTAAAGGCGTGTGCCACCACTGCCCAGCCTCAACCATGATTCTTATTTCTCCTTCAGAGTTTTCATCTATCACTCCTGGAATTACTCTAATACCTGCATAAGAGCACTGCTCCTCCCCAGAATCAGTCATAAAGATCCTGCAGGTAATGGACCCATGACTCCAGTACTGAGAACCTGGGGGCCCATCTGAGGTGTTAATACTGCTCTGTCAGAGGATCAGAGGTCCAATCCTGAGCTTCCGGGGTGCCTCTTATAAGGTCTTGGAGAGAAAGGGATTTCTGTGGGGAAGGAACTGGATAGGATGATGGGAAACTGGGGTTGGGACAGGTGTATCCAGGACTCTATACACCTGGCTGTGGGGGGTCCGAGCAGACCCTGCTGCCCATTTCCCAAAGGCAGTAACGTTTTTCCCTAAGCATCAACTTTAGATCGGAACTCATTACTCCAGTGATGGCCCTTTTGACATGGGGGCAAAGTCCCGGTGTCTTTGCCACTACTTGGGCTTGAGGGCAATTTTTCTTAAAATGACCTTGCTGGCCACATCTAAAACATGTTTTTTGCTTGTTTGTTTGTTTGTTTGTTTGTTTGTTTGTTTTTCAAGATAGAGTTTCTCTGTAGCTTTGGAGCCTGTCCTAGAACTCGCTTGTAGACCAGGCTGGCCTCGAACTCACAGAGACCCACCTGCCTCTGCCTCCCGAGTGCTGGGATTACAGGTGTGCGCCACCTCCACCGGCCAAAACAGGTTTTTTTGGTGGGCTCCTCCAGAATATTTCCCCGTCATGGCTGAAGTTATTACCTGTCCCATGATGTGATGCCTGTCTATATCTCTATATATCTTAAGATAATTATTTAAGCTCTTATTTTTATGGGGCCTAATGGCTTTGCAATACTTATTGGCATTTTCAAAGGCCAATTGCTTTACTATGGGCATGGCTTGATTAGCATCCCCAAATACTCTACCTGCTAATTGAAGCAGATGATCTACAAATTCTGCAGATGGTTCTGATGGCCCCTAAATGACTTTAGGTAGTTGTTCACCAGTGGCTTTATTAGGCAGCCCTTTTCATGCTCTGGTAGCGGCTATGCTAATCTGTGCATAAACTGCAGGATCATACAAAATCTGTGCTTGTAAAGTGGCATACTTCCCTGTACCCATGAGCATCTCAAGACTGTGAGCCAGAAAGCCCGCAGCAGCGACATTCCTATTAACTGTAGTTTGACAATATTCTTGAAACTCACTCCTCCAAATTAAATAATCTCCCCCCGCCACCGAGAGAGCAGCGTGACACAACTGCATCCAATCTCTAGGGGTACAATTTAAGGCAGAAAAAGATTCAAGTATAGCTGTGGTAAAAGGAGCATGGGGCCCATATGACATTACTGCTTCCTTAGGCTGTTTGACGCTTTTAAAATCTAGGGTATTGTGTTCCCTTTGCCTGTGACCTTGAGCATTTTGAGTCTATATAACTGGGTAAGCAACTCCCCCACCCCCAACTCCTCTAAGGGTGTGGAAGGAAGGACCTCCATGCTGCAAAAGTCAGGGTTATGGGCTGGAGGTCTATCCTTGTAATATCTTCTGTAATTTCCCTCTTAAGCATCTAGTATCCTTTTCTAATCTGATTTCTACATCATCACCCTCTGAAGACGACTCTGCAGAGTCAGAAACATCGGACGTCTGAAGGGATCTGAAAGCCTCCTCTCCCTGAGCCTCTTCCAACACAGCTTTAGCTTCAGTCAATTGTTCTTGAACTTTGACATTATCACTAAGCAACGCATCTTTAACCAAGAGAAGTAGCTAAGAGTGTGGAATCAGGCCCTTCTTCATGAAAGCATTTTTGTAAGTCAATCTTAACCTGAGACCAGGAACCAGGGACTAACATTCTTGAATTAGCTGTCCTGCTCTTAATGGTGATGACCTGTTGCTTCAGCAGTCCAACTGTTCTTCCAGGAGAGACTGCAAACTAGCTGCAACCATAACAATTCACCCACTCTTACCTTCTTTTAAAATGCTGGCCAGTCTTTTTTGGGGTGTCCTTCAGCATGTCCTTTCTTTTTCTTGCATCTCGGTGGGACTTCCACTTGTACCACCTGTACTACTACCTGTTCACTGTGTCCAAGCTAGGGGCTGAGATTAAAACAGAGACAAGACAGGTCATTTGTCTCAGTAGAATGCCCTTTATTGAAGGAGGGAAGAGGCCTTAAAGACAGGCTTACACAGCACTATTTGTAATAGCCAGAACCTGGAAACAACCTAGATGCCTATCAACTGAAGAATGGATTAAGAAAATGTGGTACATATACACAATGGAGTACTACTCAGCAGAGAAAAACAATGACATCATGAGGTTTGCAGGCAAATGGATGGAACTAGAAAATATCATCCTGAGTGAGGTAACCCAAACCCAGAAGGACAAACATGGTATGTACTCACTCATAAATGGATTCTAGATATAAAGCAAAGAACAATCAGACTGCAACCCACATAACCAGGGAGGCTATATATACAGCAGGGGCGACCATAAGGTGACTGTGGCTAAGTTTTGGTTTTACTCAATTACTGAGCAAGCCTCAATGAAACATTTGACTATTAGGATAAGAATTTATACTGTATCAAGTTGATAATAGAAAATTAATTAATTAATTAATTAATTAATTATTTTTTAAAAAAAGAACTAGAAGGACAAGCCTAAACTGTAGGCCGGACTTCCATAATTAATTTTAAAAAAAAATGGACAGGCTTACAGCAAAGTGGGAGAACCCCCAGAGGGCAGAAGTTCGCTACAGATGTTATACATACTTGCATCCTAGCTGTTTACACCAATATGCAGGATACATAAACAAGGAATCTCCTGTAAGATGCTTAGGAGGAAGGAAATCAGCAGGGAATTAGCATAGACAGGACATCTGATCAAGATGAGCATGCAAGGCAACAGCTACCTGAGGAACGGGGGTCAGGGCCCAACAGGCCAGGAAGAAGGGAAGGGAATGTCAGTTGACTCCATCTTATTTAAATACAGAAAGTTCTAGGGCTTTAGCTGCATTGAGGAAACAGCTCAGCATCTGTCTTTCCATCCCTAAAGTCACTGGACTCACATGACTTTGAACATGAGAAGCAGCTGAACAGGTCAGGGACAGTGGAAGGCAGTACACAGCAGTCTTCCAGGTTCCAGGTTCTGAGTGTTCCTCTGAAACTACAATTCTGGATAACTCTCACCAACAAGTCCTTCATGGAACAACATTTACAAGGTTATAATAGTCTTTCTCTCTCCAAATTTTTACTTAGAAATGCAGAATTGTCTTTCTGACTCTAAAAGACACCTGTCCCTTCATTCTCTTGTTCATCATGTCAATCAAAGTCCCTGAGATATGAACCCTATACATACTACTTTGCTTCCAATACGTTAAATACTGTGAGAAGCAAGGTGCTCTGGGTCCCCTTGATGAGATCCCTGCCTGTAGGCTGTCCCAGCCTGCACAGCCTTGGGATCCTTCTGACTGGTGTGATAGCGAATGAAGAAAGCAGGCACAGGTAGAGAAAACTAGAAACTAGTGTGCTGTGGGCTTTGAGGGAGACATAGCAGCTCCCAAGTAATTCAGCACCCTTTTGAATTACATGCATCTGGCAGGGGAGCCAATCCTGAAGGCAGGGTCTTTGAGGGGAAGTCTCAAACTTCAGCAATCCAGAGGAAGGAAACATCAGTTGATACATTCTGCACACAGTCAGTATCCATGGGTCTGAAGCACTGGGTCCCTTGATATATGCATATTTATGTCAGCAATGTACTTTTACTCAGGCCTACACCCACTCACCACACTAGGCAACCTTCTCCTATTTGCTGCTATCAAGAAAAAAAAATCTGCTTCCTAGCTCAGAGACGCAGTGCACATTAATGGCAGATGCCCGTAATAGAGGAGGCTTGCATTTTGGCCCTGAGTTTATCTAGAAGCTCGGAACAAAGTTGAGCGAATCTCTCTATGAGATTTAACCTAAGCTGTCACAGCACACCAAGAAGAGAGGGTCCAGTGCCTGTGTCAGCTAACTTAGCTTGTCTGAGTGGTGCAGAAGGTCCTTCAGGACAGATATGGGGATATCATTATCATAGAAACTAACCTTGATGAGCTGGGAATATTGTCTCAGGGCAGGCAAGAGGGCATGAAATGAATGTCTTCCATCAGACACTGCTGTTATTAAGTGGTGCAATGTTATTCATCTGAGTCATGGCACCAATATTTATTAAGCAGTGATGTTTACCATTCGAGAAAAGCCACAAGGTACAGCAAAACCCACTATAAAAGTTTCTTAAGGGAAAGGGATAGGAAAGATGTGTGCATAGGTCTATGGAAGATTGACTGTGCAGGAAGAGAAAGAGGGGTATGTGGAACCTGCTTTTATAGATTCCCCCTGCACATGTGCATATGGGATTACAAGCATGCCATAGGTTATGTGATCATGCTGCATTCATGTTATGTGATCACATAGTCCACGGATCATGTAGGATGTAAGGCCCTGGGATGACTAAGCATCTTTGCCAGTGCATGCATGGTCATGGGGAAGTGGCTAGGAATTCTAACAACTGCTCCAAGCACAGGGTTTCCAAGGCATCTCAAAGTCTCTCAAGGAGAACTCCAAGAGGCATAGCTCACCCCAGACAGCACTATAGCTCTCAGGTTCAGATGTTTGAACTCACAGCTGTCCAGGCACTGGGACAGGGAATCCAAGTCTGACTGTGAGAGCTCCCAGTGAGCAACAGGGAGGTCTTTAAGAGTGTCTTAAGGCACTTAAGGAGAGACCAAGAGATGACTTTCAGCAAATGGCGCTGAAGAGGGTTGGTGGGATTGACATCTAGACAGATGACACTTGTCCCAAGGTCTTTCTACCCATGTGATTGAGGTCGACCTCTGTTGATCCCACCCATAGAGAATAAGACCACTATCACAATTTAAATCCAAATTTGAAGCAAGCTTTAAATAAATACGGGCTAGGTGGATGTTCTCTGGACAGGTCCATCTCTGGTTCCCTAGAAAAATGGCCCCAAATCCAGTTTGCAGGGCCCAACAATTTCCCATCAGGTCCAATCAGGGGCAAGCATACATCCTGACATACCCTGTCCTACATCTAATGAGGGGCACATGTGATCAAGTCCATCCAAGGCTGATGGGTCAAACAAACATATTTAGGAGAGAGAAAATATGGGGCCTTTTATCTCCTATAAACAGTAGCCTCCAGCATTTCAAAAACTATTTGTCCTTGGGCAAGAGGCTTGCAGAACAGAAATATTTTTTGTTTAATGGATCTCTTAGGCATAGTAATTAAAACTTAAGTGTATGCCTTTGATCCTAGTGCTCAGGAGGCGGAGGCATGAGGATCTCTGAGTTCAAGGCCAGCATGGTCTATAAAGTGAGTTCCAGGACAGCGAGGTCTACACAGGGAAATTCTTTCTCGAAAAAACAAAAAGAAGAAAACAAAAACAAAAAACTTAAAAAGTATCTTAGGCTCCCACACATCGAGGACATGCCTTTTGTTGCATGCTCACAAAATTCATATCATGCCAGGATGAGGCTGTGGGTATCATGTGGGCCACAAGTAGAAAACTGTAGCGATGGCCACATCAGGTTGACATGTGGGAAGGACTACCCCAAAGTTCAGCAGCTGTAGACGTAACCGTCTTGTTAAATAAGAAACACAGATCCAATTGTAGAGTTAAAAGCCAAGAGGTCAGAGCAATAGCTGAGAGCTGAAAACCTTACCCTTCACTGCTTCTGCTGTCTTTCCTCTGCAAGAGAGCTAGTTCTCTGTGTATTTTTTTTCTTTTTTATAGACTTTCTGTTCTGCTTTCTCATTGGTTGTGAACCCAACCACATGACCTCCTCGACACTGCCTGTCTGTACAGACCTCCAGGTCTTCTATGGTTGGTATTGAGATTAAAGGCGTGTATTGCCATGCCGGCTATATCCTTGAACACACAGAGATCCTGCCTAGCTCTGCCTCCCAAGTGCTGGGATTAAAGGCGCGCACCACCACCGCCCAGCTTCTGCTATGGCTTGCTATGATCCCAAGGCAACTTTATTAACATACAAATAAAATCACATTTCAATATAAATAAAATATCACTATAAGCAGCACCCTATTATTTCTGGAGAATTCACTGATATCTGTGCCTCTACACAGCTATGTTCCTGTTCAGAGTTGTCCCCTTGTCCCTCACCTTCAACCCCAGCATCACACATTCTCATCTACTAAACCCTTTCTGAACCCAAAACCACTTTTCACATGTGAGCAATTAGGGGCATGCTGGTGCCTGATCACACATATCTGAGCACAGAGCTCATCTGCTTAACTATTCTATATCTCCAGCACTGATTGGTTCACAATGGCCAAACAATTATATCTGCAAAGTAACAGATGAATTATCTGTGGCTGTTGACCTTTCTTACCTGTGCAGGCCTTTTACAGGAGGCCTTTTAGAAAGTAGACATCATTTACATAGAGATGTTGGAGACAGTGGAGTTTGGGGAACTGAGAAAGGAACATGCTTATCCACTCTCTCCTCTCTACAGAAGCAGAGATGCTGAAATGCCTCCTCTTGATTCCTTCTGGGATAAGTGTGTAAAGATTTCCTATCTCTTGTATAATAGTAGAGGGACCAGCCTTAATATTATACATCCCAGGGGCTCAGGGGAGAGAACTACTAATGGCGAGGACTATTTTCGAAAAATAGAATCTCAGCACACTGAGCTCTATAGTCCACTTGCTTTAATTCCTCTGCTATAACATCCTTATACACAGCTTCAGTTCTGTTCTCCTGCCCAGTTCCTTTCTTGCCTGATTTCTCTCTATACTTATCTATTGCTCCCTCTAAGTTCTATCTTAATTCTCTCATCTTAATTCTGCCTCATCTAGGTCCTTCTCACCTTGTTCTTACCCAGCCAGGACTTTCCCATCTGACTCTTCCTCATCTTCCATCTTGTTCCTCTAGTACCCTCTTCTAGCCCTTCAATCTAGTTCTTCTCCCATCTCAGTATGTCCTTCTCAAGTTCTTACTCATCTAGTTCTTCCATTCTCTTTTCTCTTCTCCATCCTGTGCCCTGGAAGTCCCGTTTATAAAGGGAGGGTCTGAGCTAAAATGTATAAAGCTATTACTTAATGTCCACCTGACCTAGGCGGTGTCCCCTTGTGGAATTTACCTTAAGTCAGGAGACTTGTATGTGGGCTGCTATCACTGTTAGTCCTTGAAAGTTGGGTGCCCACCTGGGCGGTGTCTCCTTGTGGAATTTGAGTCAGGAGACTTTCACATGGGCTGCTATTGTTAGTCCTCTGAAGTTGGGCTTCCTGTAGTCCTTGAAAATGGCTAAAGGAGATATCTGATTCCAGAGAAAGCCTTTCCTGAGGCTGTTCTCCAAATTCCTGGAATTTGGATGTCCAGAGAGTGATCAGTCCACACTGTCAGCCCTTCTAAGGGAAAAGTCAATTGGGAAAAGTATGAAGGCACACGTGATTTTCATAACAATACAGCTGATATATAACAAGCCAAGTAACACCAAAACTCCTTGGGATTTGGCTTCCTCTGGAGGAATTCCCTGATTCCTCCAGGTAGTGACTTTGCCATAACCAGCTGAGTTCTTATAATATATTCCTGCGGCTCGCAGCACCCATCTGCCCCAGCTAAGGACCAAGGCTTGCCATGTCTTCCAGCTGCCACCAAAAATTAACCTCTAACTCCAGGATACAGTCTGGATCTACCATGTTCAAGCTCTCTACACAGCTGATGCCCAAACTGCAGGTTCCTACAGCATAGCTGGATGGACCCTATCCTGTGCTGGGCACACAGGCACAAGTATGCAGCGTATTCCTTGAGATTGTTTCCCATGAGGTTGAGATCAGTTAACATCTTCAAATACATCTTCACTCCAGGGTCTATACAGACTTAAAGTCGATGTTTCTGCCTCATGACCTGTGGTGGGCAGTCACCTACATGGGGTATAGCCCATATGCTCCAGAAGTCATGAGGCACATTCCCCAATTGGAGGACTCTAATTTTCCACATCCTGGATGTGAAATGGGTCAAACTCTCAGAAGCTAAGACAAGACACATGTATGCTTCTCATCCACATGTCACACACCAGCTTTCCCTTCTAAATGTTTCTTTTTTTTTTCCTTATGCAAGGAATCGAACCCAGATGTATGCTCATTGGAAAGGGCTCTTTGCCAGAGAGGCATCTGCAGCCCTGTCTCACTTCTCTCCATTCCATTTCCCATAATCCCAGCCTCATACCACTTATGCATGTGAAGTAAGCATGAGCCATGTCTACTTTCCTCTGTTCTCCACACTTGTTGTGGTTTGCCCAAGATCTACAGTCCTCCAGTCTAAAGCCTCTGATCCACCTTGGGCCAAATTCTCCAGGACTCCTCTTGGTGCCCATCCGCGCGGGGAGTGTGGAAGCATGGAAGAAAAGACATCATTGACAACAAGAAAATTAACAATCCCTTCTTCTCCTCCATACACTGATCTCCCAGGGCCAGTTCACTGCTCTTGTGTTGGTGAAGAGCTCAGTTTATACATTTTAACCACCATCTGTTGGTTTCAAAGCCATAATTCTCCTCTCTGGTGTATGAAGCCTCTCAAAATCACCCTCATTCAACGATATCCTAGCCTGTTCCACCACAGCTCTGGTGAATCCTTTCCCATGAGACATTACCTGAAGGGGCCTGAGGACGGGGCCTCTCATTTGATGGTGAATTGTGCTCAATTCTCCAGGACTCTCAAACAAGCTTAGAAATAGAAATCGAAAGCTTAGAATGTTGTTGTCAAAAGATCTTTGGCCTGTTTGCCATTATGAACCTGGTCTGGAGTTCATGAGCTGTGCTGGATGCTGTGGCAGACACCTGCTGGATCAGCTACTCAAAAGACTGAGGCAGGAGGATGCTGTGAGCTCATTTATCTTGTGAAGAGATACTGAAGATGTTGCTCAATGGTTAGAGTGTTTCTCTAGTATGTGGCTTCAAGCACTGGCTTCCATCACCAGCACCACCTTTACCAGGATGGTAGGCTCACCTGTAATCCTAGAATTGAAGATGAAGGGAGAGGGGGCATAAAGGAACAGCTCAGCACCCCAGCTAGAGAACATAGATTCAACATTGGGAGCTGAGCTGGTGGTGATGGTTAGTGTTTGGTTGGGCACTCATTTATTATAACAAGAGGCAGGGGCAGAACTGGGCAGTGGTAACACATACCTCTAATCCCAGCACTGGGGAGGAAGAGACAGGCAGAACTCTGAGTTTGAGACCAGCCTGGTCTACAGAGTAAATTCCAGGACAGCCAGGGCTGTACAGAGAAACCCTGGAAACCCTTCCCCACCTCCTATTCCTCAAAAGGCAGGGAGATTGCAATAAGTTTCGGTTGGCCTGGGATAAATGGTGATACCCTGTCCCAACTAACCACCAACCCTGAGAGCTGTGTACAGGTGTCAACAGCAGCTGGACAGTGTATCCTGGAGAAATAGGCAGTCCTGTGCTCCAAGCTGCCATTTCACTCCCTGTCAGCATGGGAGCCTCCTGCAAGCCTAGCTGGCCAGGTTCAGCACTGTCTCACCCAGTTCCACCACTACTAGCATCTAAACATTTAGAATCTAAAATGAAATACACACAGTTCAAAACATTCTAGGCTTGAAAAGCCTGACAGACAGACTATACACAGAGATACAAAGTCCTTGGAATACAGGCCTCTAAGTGAGATGGCTCCATTAAATCTCTCCCTTCAGGGTTGAGGATTTAACTCAGTGGTAGAGTACTTGCCTAGCAAGCACAAGACCCTGGGTTTGGGCCCTAGCTCCAGAAAAAATAAAATAAAATAAATAATAAACCTTTCCCTTCAGAGCTCAGGGAATGCCTTGGAAGAGTGTCAGAGTCAGAGTGATGGAGGACACTAGGACCAGGCCCTCTGAATCAATTGGGCAAACTTCATATAAACTCACAGAGACTAAAGTAGCCAACACAGGGCTGGCGTAGGTCTGCACCAGGTCTTAGTATATATTTTATATCTTCCTGCCTAGTAATTTTATGGTCTCACAGTGTATGAGTGACTAAGTCTCTGATTCTTGTGCATGGTTTTGGGGCTCTCTTCCTCCCATTGGTTTGCCTTGTCCAGCTTAGATGGTGGTTTCACTGATCTTGTGATGTTCTATTTTATTATATGTGTTGGTACCTCTTAAAAGCCTGTTCTTTTCCAATGAGAGACAGAAAGAGAGCGGATCTGGAGGGGAAGGAGGGGGAGAGAAACTGGGAGGAGAGAGGGAGGGGAAGCTGTAATCAGAATATATTGTATGAGAAAAGAGTCTATTATCTTAAAAGGAGAAGGAGGAAGTAAGGGAGGAAGGAAAGAAGAGAGAGATGAGGAAGAGCCATGGCAGTGGTGGGTGGTGGACCACGCCTTTAATCCCAGGACTCCAGAGGCAGGCTGATTTTTGTGACTTCAAGGCCACCCGGAGACAAGACTGAGTTCCAACCCTATCTCAAAAAATCATAAAAGAAATTAAATAAATAAAAGTAAAAAAGAAAAGAAAAGCTTGGCAGAGCATTTTTCCTTTTAAGTTAACGAAGATCTATTTATTTATTTTTCATTACATTTTCTTTATTTTTTTTCTTTTTATTATTAATTTATTTGTTTTTCTATTATCAGCTTGATACAGTATACATTCTTATTCTAATTGTGAAATGTTTGATTGAGGCTTGCCCACTAATTGAGTAAAACCAAAATTTACTATAAGCCACAGTCATCCTAGGGTCCCCCCTGCTATGTAGCCTCTCTGGTTCTGTGGGTTGCAGTCTGTTCTTTGCTTTATATCTAGAATCCACTTATGAGTGAGTACATACCATGTTTGTCCTTCTGGGTTTGTGTTGCCTCACTCGGGATGATATTTTCTAGTTCCATCCATTTGCCTGCAAATTTCATGCTGTCATTGTTTTTCTCTGCTGAGTAGTACTCCATTGTGTACATGTACCACATTTTTTTAATCCATTCTTCAGTTGACAGGCATCTAGGTTGTTTCCAGGTTCTGGTTATTACGAATAGTGCTGTTATGAACATAGTTGAGCATGTAACTTTGTGGTAAGATTGAGCATTCCTTGGGTATATGCTCAATCATACCAGGCATTCTTGTAGCCCATCGAGGAAGCTAGGCTGTTCTTCAATCTTTCTCTAAAGATTTCAATATTTTCCAGATAAAAATTTAGTACTTTTTGATTTGGTGTAGTTTGGTTTTAATGAAAATGACCATTGCAAAGGAGTTTACATGTTAGTTTCTTTGGCTCATTTGAGTTTTTTGAGACAGGTCAAAATAGGCAAGGCAGAACTTGAACTCTAGATCTACTGTCTCTGACCAGTTTTCTTTTTCTGTTCTTTTCTTTTTTTAAAAAATATTTATTTATTTATTTATTTATTTATTTATTTATTATGTATACAGTGAGTGTTCATCCTACAGGCCAGAAGAGGGCACCAGATTTCACTACAGATTGTTATGAGCCACTATGTGGTTGCTGGGAATTGAACTCAGGACCTCCAGAAGAACAGCCAGTGCTCTTAACTTCTGAGCCATCTCTCCAGCCCCCTGACCAGTTTTCTACTCTCATTCTGGAATTAGAGTTAGGATCCTCTTTGTAATTTAATCATCTTGTAGTCTCTTAAAGTATGTTCCAAAGGTTAAGGGTTTGCAGTTGTATGAACTGAACTTTCCTCTTACCTGTGGATGGCTTGATGATCCCAAGCCATGAGTCCCAGATGGTCAGGGAACAGAAGCTGTTGAAATGTGGTTGCTTCAGCCTTGACTATTTGACTAGACCTTGTCTGAGAGTGAATACACACACATATACACACACACACACACACACCAGGTTGAATACAACAGCCACACCTAGAACCCAGAATGAAGGCCTTGAGCACAAAAGATCACATTCCAGGCTATACAACTATATGAAGAGACTTTACTTCTACATAAAATTAAACAAAATGAAATAGATGACCTGGAAATGTGGTTGATTGGTACAGCACTTGTGATCAAACCCCACTACTAAGCAAATTTGATGAAGACATTTTATATCATATTTTCTTTGATATCCCCCCAACTTGGACTAGCCTGAAATATACTTATTAGACTAGTCTGACCTGGAATCCTCCAAACTCTTCCTCCAAAGAGATGGGATTGTAGGCTCCCACTTGGTAACATTTATGCAGTGTTTTAAAAGTAGAGTGTACCAGCCACATACGATAGAAAAAGATACAGTTCCTATCCACCTAATGACAGGGAAGAGGAGCATGGAGAGTAGTCGAAGCCTGGGATACATGATGAAATGATGAGTGAATTCCATTCAGGTTTGGAAGTGTAGCCAATTCCACTCAACCCTCCAACATAGGCTACAACATATTTTAAAGTCTAAAATAAAAACTTAAAACTATTGGTAGACATTTTTTCTCATCTCCTTCTTCCTCTATAGACCCCAAGGTACCATGGGACATCTTCATTCTTGTAGCCTCTGTCCACCTGGCTTCTCATCTAAGACTGTCATTTTATAGATGTTCTCTTTCAATAGCATGATTTTTAGTTGTCTTGGGAAAAGTTTCATGTCTTGCATTTCAGACATGGTCTGACTGTGTGGACTGGTGCCCATAAATTTAAAGACCTTTTACCTCCTACCCCAAATTAGTATAATATATCTCAGTACCTCCACACCTGTCTCTAAAGCATTTAGAAGTAGTGTGGACTGCCAGGCATTTCACAAATTCTCTTCAGTCTGTCCCAGGAGGGATCAGTTTATTGAAAGCACAATAAGGGTGGGTCAGGCAGGTGGCATCAGTGCTGTGGATATCACTCTATATAAATAAAATGCTGTTTGGCCAGTGGCCAGGCAGGAAGTATAGGCGGGACAAGACAGAAGAGAATTCTGGGAGGTGGATGGCTGGGGCAGAGAGATACTGCCAGCCACCACCATGACAAGGAAGATGTAAGGTAATGGTAAGCCATGAGCCACGTGGCAAAGTTAGCTTAATAGAAATGGGTTAATTTAAGATAGAAGAAGTAGACAACAAGAAGTTTGCCACGGCCATACATTTGTAAACAATATAAGTCTCTGTGTGCTTACTTGGTTGGGTCTAAGCGTCTATGGGCCTGGTGGGTGAGAGAGATTTGTCCTCACTGTGGGCCAGGCAGGAAAACTCTAACTACACATCAGCACTGTATTTTCTCAAGAACCTGGAAACATGGTCAGTGTCTTTTCCTGAAGCAAGGGTCTGGTCAGTCTACATGCTCCCAAATAACCCTTCCAACTTTGAGTAGAATCAGAAGAGCAGGGGTAGGTACCCAGTAGGACAATGATTAATTTGTGCCTGTGTGGGGTCTTATAAGAGATTCCACATGCTGAGAGTGAGGGAAGTTTGGCTTTGACACCACCAGATGGTATAATAGAGCACCCTGAGTTCTCCATTATTGCCAGACCAAGGACTCTGATCCTCTGGTTCCTGCAACATGTGAGAAGTAGGAATTCCCAAAACATAAGCTGAAAATATGTCTTCTAAATGCTTGCCCAGGTTCCTTCTGACTGATGATCTATCAGCATGAATATCAAGAACACACCCACACTCCAGCAGCTGGTAGTACAGACCCTGCTAAGCAACCAGGCCTTGGCCACCTCTACCCTGGAGTCCATGCCCACAAATTTCTTCCCATCACTATTCAAAGTGGTCTTTGATGGTAGACACATGGGACTATTGAAGGCAATGGTGGCAGCCTGGCCCTTTTCTTTCCTCCCTGTGGGGGCCCTGATGAAGACCCCTGATGTAGAGGCATTGCAAGCTGTTCTGGATGGCCTAGATCTGCTGCTGTCACAGAAGGTTCGTCCCAGGTAAGCAAGGTCCAAGGAGAACAAAAGGGTAGTCACTGAGCTAGTGGTAAATTCATGTGAGGTGAGGGAGAATGGGGTCAAAGTGGACAGAGGCTTCTGTTGTTACAACATGGAAGTCTGTAGAACTTGTATTCAAGTTGAGAGCTGATATAAATGGCAGTCAGGATTGGAGGACAGCTCAGAGTACATGAAGCCACAGTGGGATGAGCCTTCCCCTGGCTCTTCTACTGGCATCGGATGTGAAAGAGACCCAAGTCTAGAGTCATTGAATGGAGGGAAGCAGGAAAGGTCTCCAGATGCCCTTCAGGCTAAGAGTCCTTGCCTGGCAGGAGAGAGGGGCTGTGTTGGAGCTGACAATAGAGAAGTGCGACATAAACTGTCTCTGAGTCAGTTCCTGGCTTATATTATGAAACTCCTTCCTTTTCCCTCCCAGGCGGTGGAACCTGCAAGTACTTGACTTGAGGAATGTGCACCAGGATTTCCTGAATATATTGACTGGAATACAGGAAAGAGTCCACTCAACAGAGACTGGGAGTGAAGAGCAAGTAGGCAGGGCCCTTCCTAGATACGCACTGAGGTGGCGTTTGAAGGTGGTCACTGACCTTAACTTCAGGTTCCACCTGAAAGAACACCAAACATGCTTGTTGCAGTGGGCCCAGCAGAGAAAAGGCTCTGTGCGGCTGTGCTGTCTGAAGATGACTATTTGTGCCCTCCCTGTGGAGATTATCCGGGAGGTCTTGGACATTTTCCAGCCACACTACATTGAAGAATTGGAACTGTTCACAAACCAGGTTCTGCCCTTCCTGGGTCACTTTGCATCTTGCCTTGGCCGAATGAGAAATCTTCACAAATTCTATCTAACTCAGATCTATGTGGACACACACAGGGTTGTAAATACTTTGAAAGACACAGAGGAGAAGTGTATGATCAGGTTCCTTTCTCAGTTCTCCAAACTCAAGTGTCTCCAGCATTTCTCTATGAATGGAGTCTACTTTTCCTCTGACCACATGAAACAGTTGTTCAGGTAAGGAAGGATGGAGAACTGTTTCTACTGTGACAGCAAACCTTTTCCCTTTGCTTCAGCATTAGTTGTCCTGAGTGATGCTGGGGTGGGGACCATCAGTTTCAAAGGTGGAGCACTGACATCAGGAATAGAGGGTATGATTGAAAGGAGGGACAGTGAAGCTATTCGGGACACATACCGAGATGTTTCCAGAACCTTTTTTGTGATGGTCCTCTCTGTGTATGACTTCCCAGCCTGTTGTTGCAAAGTTTAGTTCTGTTTGACAGAGTGGGGACGGGGACCTACAGATCTATGGTCTGAGACTGTCCCACCTTATGTATTTGTCTCAGGAGACAATTATATGAGCAGGAATCAACAGGTGTATCCCAAGTGTTGACCTTCAGAGCATAAGGCTCTGACTTTACATATGTGGTCCCTTCTGTCTCAGCATCAACCTTAGTAATGTCCTTCCTTACCCAGAACTAATTTCCTGTTCTTTCCCCAGATGCCTGAAGACCCCCTTGGAGTTGTTGTGTATCACTCTTTGTCAGCTCTCACAGTCAGACCTGAAATACTTGTCACAGTGTCAGAGGCTCTGTCACCTGAAACACCTGATCCTCAATGGTGTAGAGTTATCCAAGGTACGTCCCACACATCTCCGAGTTCTCCTAGAGAATGTAGCAGACACACTGCAGATCCTGGATTTAATGAACTGCGGGATGAAGGACTCTCAGCTCAGTGCCCTCTTGCCTGCCCTGAGCCAGTGCTCCCAGCTCATCGGTGTCTGTTTCTATGAAAACGACTTCTCTGTGGCTGTTCTGAAGGACCTTCTGCAAAGTATGGCCAATCTAAGCAAGTTGATTCTAGAGCTCTACCCTGCCCCTCTAGAGTGCTATGATCCCCAGGGTTATATCCTAGTAGAGAAATTTAACCAAGTATGTCCTGAGCTCCGGGGTATACTCACTGCCCAAAGGCAGACCAATGTAGTAGCCATTGCTACACGCATCTGCGGTGAATGCCATAGGCGCTGTATTTACGAGACAGAGAGCAGACTTTGTTGGTGTTGGCAATAAATAGGCAAAGGCTGCTTCTGGATATGGAGAAATGAAAGAAAAGAAATGAAAGGATTCCAGAACACATAGTTTCAGACAGTGTGTGATTCACTGGGAACAAAACAGTGTTCAGTGGATCTATATCACAGAGTCTAACTGGACTTGAAGTATAATGGGACCAAGGCCACAGTTGTCTTATGGAATCAGAAAGACAAGTTTGCATTTCTATATGTACCTCTGTCAAAACAGATTCACCACTGGCTTCCTAGGATGTGATAGCTGTAAATTTATGGTCAGATAAGAACCGGAATGCTCTTCTCTGCATCCTACTCAGTCATTAATCTAAGTTTTAGGTTCACAGTCAAGGTGTCCCATCACCTCATGAACTATGATCAAGGACATTATGGTCCAAGACTTGCCAGCATCAAAATGCATTGAAGATTTATGACATTGTTTCCCCTCTTTACATCCCATTGTTTGGCTGCTTGGTGCATTATTGGTACAGAGCTGTCAAACTGAACTGAGCAATATTGACCTGCTCTCCTATGAAGATGGTTTTGGAGAAACGCAGGAGATTCCATACCAGAATACTTAGATAGGAGGTACTGAGCACACATTGAAGATGGCTGAAGAAAAAGTCCTTGCCTAGAGAACTGACTGACCTGAGACATAGTTGTTAACTGTTTAGTTGTGAGCTTTGTCTTGATTTGCTAAGAGAGTAGCCAAACCAGCTATTTTACACCCTTTGATTGGATCAGGTAGCAATAAGATTGTTTTAATTTACTGTGTATTTTCATTGGTCTTCATTAAACAAGTAAATCTCCCTGTTCTCACACATCGTTGTGATGCCTGCTAACTCATACTATGTACTATCTGTGAAGGACACTTGAAATCACACTCTGGGGGTTGGGGATTTAGCTCGGTGGTAGATCCCTTGCCTAGCAAGCACAAGGCCCTGGGTTCAGTCCTCAGCTCCAGAAAGAAAAAAAAAAAGAAATCACACTCTGTACAGAACCATTCCTCAGGATGTGATGTGATTGTGAGCAGAGTGGCATTTCAACACAAGACCAGGATTATTAACACAGTCTAGAAAAGTGTAGAGGTTCATAGAACTTACAGCTCCATCAGTGCTCACAGTGGATTGCTGTCACAGGCTCAGAGCCTATTGTGACCATGGGCATCTTTTTGTTCTTCCAAATTATTTCATATTTTAGCTATGAAGTTGGAGTCCCACAACACCCCTTATTCACAGCAAATAAAATAAATACTCTATCAATCTAATGAGAGTCTGATCCCTTTCCAGGTTAGTTCATCCACAGAAATAAGGAGACTCTGCAACCAGATTCTTCATGCCTCAGCCTCACCTGGATTGTGAATCTCCATTCACTGTCAGCATTTTTTAAGATGATAGAGTGACTTTAGCAATGAAGTGCCCTATGAAGGGGATTAGATCCTCCTGTATCTTCTGGTTTATTTGTTCTGGGTCCAGCTTCAGGTCAAGGCCTTTTGTCTTGAACCTTGTCTTTCATAGAGGGTTTTAGGCTACACTGTCTAGATGGTGTCCAAACTGTAGAATCAGCTCATCCTCTCCTTTCTTCTTATAAAGTATCTGGCCCTCAGAAGTATATCGCATATCAAAACAGATTTTTGTGCTCTTCCCTGGGTGAGGCCACCTCTTCTCTTCCCACTTTTCCGCAGTTACCTTACTTCTCTGTAGGGCTGAAGCCTGTGTCATTTTCTCTGTCCAGTTTGCCATGTTCACTGGTATCCTCCTTGTTCAGCTCAAAGTAGTGCAATTCCATTTGTGAGACTTTATGGGAATACCTTCTCAGAGTACTAGGAATCATAATCTCACAAATCTTCCAGATCTCACAATCCTCTTCCAACCCCCTCTTCAGCAATGTTCCCTGAGCCTTACATGTGGGAGTATTTTATAGATGCATCCATTGAGACTGGGCTCCTCCACTCTCCATTTTGACTGTTGTAGTTTTCTGAAATGATCTCTGCCTGTTTCAAAGAGAAGTTTCCTTGATGAGGGGTGAAGAATACACTTCTGTGGGTATAAGGACATATGTTTATAGATTGTTGTTAGGGATTATGCTGGTTTAGGAAATTAGTTTTTGTAGATTCTCCTAAAGTGTCAGTCCTAAAAACATACATGTATATCTTAGGATATCTATTGTTGTAAAGAGACACCATGACCATGGCAATTTTTCTTTTCTTTTCTTTTTTTTTTCTTTTTTTTTTTTTTTTGGTTTTTCGAGACAGGGTTTCTCTGTGTAGCTTTGCGCCTTTCCTGGAACTCACTTGGTAGCCCAGGCTGACCTTGAACTCATAAAAATCCACCTGGCTCTGCCTCCCAAGTACTAGGATTAAAGGCATGCACCACCACCGCCCTGCTATCATTTTTTTTTCTTTTTTTTCTTTTTTTTTTGAGCTGAGGATTGAACCCAGGGCCTTGCAGTTGCTAGGCAAGTGCTCTACCACTGAGCTAAATCCCCAATCCTTGACCATGGCAATTCTTATAAAAGAAAACATTTAATTGGGGCTGGCTTACAGTTCAGAGGTTTAGTTCATTATTATCATAGCAGGAAGCATAGTGGCATGCAGGCAGACATGATGCTGGAGAGGTAGCTGAGAGTTCTACATCTGGATCCACAGGTAGTTGGAAGAGACAGTGAGCCATTGAGCCTTGTTGGGCTTCTGAAACCTCAAAGCCCACTCCCCTAATGATGTACTTCCTCCAACAAGGCCACACCTACTCCAACAATGCCATACCTCCAAAAATACCACCCCTGATTGCTGTGGGATGTTCTCTATGCTGTAAATGTGTTGCTCTGATTGGTTAATAAATAAAGTGCTGATTGGCCAGTAGCCAGGCAGGAAGTATAGGTGGGACAAAGAGAGAGGAGGAGGCTGGGAACAGGAAGGCTGAGACAGTGAGATGCTGCTAGCCACCACCTTGCGGAGCAGGATGTAAAGTACCAATAAGCCACAAGTCACTTGGCAAGGTATAGATTCATAGAAATTAGTTAATTTAAGATGTAAGAACTAGATAACAAGAAGCCTGCCACATCCATACAGTTTATAAGTAATGTATAAGTCTCTATGTGTTTGCTTGGGTCCGAGCGGTTGTGGGACAGGCTGGAGGGTGAGAGAGATTTGTCCTAACCATGGGCCAGGCAGGACCAGGAAGACTTCAGCTACACCCGATGAGTTTATGAGGGTTATTTTCATTCAGACCACCACAATGTATGTAGCATTATACAGACTGAACAGGTTGGATGTAGGAATATATATGCATATACATATATGCATGTAATAACAATCAGCTTTAAAAAAAGGCCATGAACTTGGAGAACAATGAGGGATTTGGGGAAGGATTTGGGAAGAAAGTGAAGGAAGCAATGTTGTAATTAAATTATAATCTCAAAAAGAAAAGAAAGGATAAGTAACTAGATGTAGCTAAGCTACATTGAAAACAGTGTAGGATGGAGGGTGAATGCCCAGTACCCTCATGTCAGAGTCAGATGCAGGATGACAGACAAGTTTGTCATAAAAGCTGGGGTCATAGACTGAGTTAAGACTACTCAGTGTTATACAGCAGTATTCTCAGCTTCTCCCTCCCCTACAAAATTCTGGGATGTACTTCAGTTACCAGAGTGAGGGCCTAGCATCCTAGAGCCCTGAGTTATGTCTCATACCCACATAACACTAGGCACACTAGTGCACTCCTGCAGTCTTACCACTGTGGGAGGAGAGGTAGAGGACCAGAGGTTCAAGGTCATACTACTTACTTAGTATGGTAGCTTCTCTTGGTTTTCAACTTGAATATATCTGGAATTAACTAACCCCAAATTGCTGGATACACCTATGAGAGATATTAGATAAATCATTTTAATTGGCTATTCACTTATAATCTGGATCTTAAAGGTGTGAAGACACGCCTTTAATCTGGGCCACACCTTCTGCTGGCACTCTATGTAAACAACCTGGAAAAAGAAAGGTGACTACCTCTTTATCTGCTTGCTCTCTCTCTTACTAGCAAGTTCATTCCTTCACGAGCAGTAAAGCCTTTTTCTTAGGGATTCTGGAACATACTGAAGACCAGCTGAGGCCACCAACCTCATGTACTGAACAACTACTGAATTTTTGAAGCTTCTGTTCATAAGTAGCCATTGTTGGATTAGCTGGACCACTGCCTGAAAACTAGTCTAATAAATCCCCCTTTTATATTATAGATATATAGATATAGATAGATAGATAGATAGATAGATAGATAGATAGATAGATAGATATAGACAAGAGAGATTCAATCTATAAGTTCGGTTCTCCTAGAGAATCCTGACTAATACATTTAGCTATGATTATGAAAACCTGCCCCAAAGAATTAAGAAGCTGAAAAGGAAAGAAAAGAGAAGAAAAGAAAAAAGATCTCTGTTGCATACAAGGCAAAAACTCTACCTGTGAGGTAAGCCTCAGAATGGTTTTAAATAAAGCTGTTGAAGTCCTCCCAAACTAGATCTGAACACTGTTTAAGATGGGACTTGTGCCCTCCTTCACAAACAATGCTGCTTCCACACTAACAAATCCTAACGGGTTTGAGATGAGACCCAAAGACACAGGGCCCAGACAAAAAATTCAGCCACAAGCTCCTTCCTATGGGGTTGCCAGTTCTCTCTCTTCCTGGCCTGATCAGTTCTTTCCTCCTTACTATGCCCATACTTTTGTTTGCATCCTCTTCTAGATGTTTTACTTATCTACCTATACCTAACTAACTGTTGCACATAAGCTCTCCCAACGGCTGTCCTCCTACTACAGCTCCATTTGTTCCTGATACAAAGGTAAAAGACCTTTTAGATGCCATGGAGAAACTCTGGCTTCAAGAGAACTTCATTGCTTTCACCCTAGGTCAGATACAATTCTTTACACTAGTCCTCTGTTTTCTCCTCTTCTTTTCCTTTGATGCTCTGTAGTTCCCTGCTGCTTCTGCTAGCTCATTTTGGAACAGCGTTCTTGGCACTGGGACTATGCACTGTCACCTGAATCAACTCTGCCTACTTCCTCTCACTGGCTCACTGGCTCTCATTTCCCTGCTCCTCTCCCTCTCAACACCTTCCTGGGAAGTATCTTGGCTGGACTCTGTAGCCAAATCTTCTGTTTATTGCTCTAACTATTATTTTTCAAAAGTCTCTTCAAGAATGCATGGCAGCAATCTCATGATCCACTGCCACTGATCCTGTTCAAATTCCCCTCCTGCTAAATGACCAGAGGCCCCCCTCTTCAACAGACCTGGAACTAACCCTCTAACAATGACCCTCCTCAGCTCGAAGCAGTCAAGAAAGAGTTGATGTCTCTGTTCCTCACCTCTTGTGATGTCTCTGTCTCCCATCTCTTTCTGTGCTTATAGAATGTCTTGGGTGTAAAACAAGATTCCTATGAAATTACAGATGACCTTGCTCAGCAGTTATTGGTCAGCCCAGAAAGGAATGTCTGTCCAGACAGCCTGTCTCCTAAGATGGTCTGTCTCACCTGAGCAAACAATTTCAGGAAGGAGAGGCTGCAGGAGAGAAATATTTTCCTCATTCCCAAGCTCCCCCACTCCTAAAATGGTCACAGCCAGATTTTTCCCCTGGCAGGTCCCTCAACTTCCCATGGAAGAGAGGCTGCTCCTCACTGTGTACTCTGATGAACACAGTCACGTCTGTTGAAGGTCAGACTCTACTGTCTCTCTGCCTTCTCTCTTTTTAAGCTGACTCACAAATCATACACTGTCAATTTATAGATACTTATCAACTGGATAGGAAGAAAAACAAATGTTTTACCTATACTACAATAACTATAGCTAGTTAGCAATGATTGTTTATTTCAAAATAGCTAGCAGAGAGCATTTTGAATGTCCTCAACACAAACTTAAAATGTCTGAAGTGATGGCTTTGCCAGTCATCATATTCTGACCAATATTTGTTAGACATATGTATTGAGCTGTCATATTGCACCCTATACACGGACAAAATTATGAGGTGTCCATTACATTTGAAAAGACATTTTAAATGAAAGGTAAAATAAATATATTCTTAGACACCATCTGAAAGAACTCATCATTGTCAGGGTTGGGGATTTAGCTCAGTGGTAGAGCACTTGCCTAGCAAGCGCAAGGCCCTGGGTTGGGTCCTCAGCTCCAGAAAAAAAAAAAAAAGAAAGAAAGAAAAAAAAAAGAATCCATCATTGTTGATCCACACTATAAAAAATACAAAAAACTTCACTGAAGGGATACTATCCCAGAGAAAAGAAAGATGAAAGAAGAGATAGCATTTCAGAAGTATAGCCAGAAAGACTAAGGATGAAGAAAACCATGAGTTTGATGTCTAAAAAATACACAGAAACTGTAGGGTGTGGTGATACAGGCCTTTAATCCCAGCATTTGGGAGGCAGAGGCAGGTGAATGTCTGTGAGTTGGAGTCCAGTCTAGTCTACATAATGAGTTCCAGGACAGCCAGGACTATATATTTAAACCCTGTCTCAAAAAGAAGGGAAGGAGGGAAGGAAGGGAGGGAGGGAGGGAGGGAGGGAGGGAGGAGAGAAAGGAAGGAAGGAAGGAAGGAAGGAAGGAAGAAAGAAAGTTGCACAGAAACAAAAATGTAATAACAATAACAACAATGGTAGGAAAGGGATGATTATGCATTTGAGAAATACAAATTAAAAGTAAAGCAACAGTTGTACAATCTCAAGTATGGCAGCAATAGCTAAGGCTAGTAATATCCACACTGATGGCATATGATCTGTGGAGCAACTGGAACTGTCCTCGAGGTCCTGGTGGTGGTGCTGATACAACCCACAGTTATTTGGCAGGAGGTGGGAAAGATCAGTCAGATCATAACTGAGGCAATTTTGTTCCTAGGTATTCCCACAGGTAGAAATGCCTACAAACTTATTAAGCTATGTCCTGAAGGCTTCTGTAGTCACCATGGTGTATTCAAGAAAAACTACAGTCACAAATATAAAAATTAGTTACAACAAACTGTTAGTAACTCAATATAAATTAAGGAGTGTAGCATGAATCTTAAAATGTCTTATTAATAAAATCAAACCTGAGGCCAGTTATTGGGGTGAATGCTGGAAGATCAGAGAAGCAGAACAAGCTACATCTACCTCACCTTGCCAGTTCCTCAGCTGATCCTGTTTCCTCAGTCTGGATGCCTCTCAGCTGAGCTGTGCTGCTCAAAAGCCTAAAAGCTTAACCAGCCAAATGCTTCTAGTTTCTGGTCTTCACGCCTTATATATCTTTCTGCTTTCTGACATCACACCCTGGAATTAAAGGCTCACTTCTTGAGATTAAAGGTGTGAGTCACCATGCCTGGCTGTTTCCAATGTGGCCTTGAACTCACAGAGATCCAGGGGGATTTCTGCCTCTGGAATACTAGGATTAAAGGTGTGAGTGCCACCATTTTCTAGCCTCTGTATCTAGTGGCTGTTCTGTACTCTGATCCCAGATAAGTTTATTAGGATGCACAATATTTTGGGGAACACAATACCACCACAAAGGAGTGTGAAGATAATAACCAAATGATTTATACATGAAAATGTGGTCAACTGCAAGTTAAAATAAGTATCAAAATGATACATAAATCAATTTGGGTTGGTTTTTAGTATTTACAACCAAGTACTGAGAAGTAATTTTGCCTAAGTATGTGTCGAGATGAAATGCTCATTTCAGAATTGTTCATATGAAGTTATAAATCATCTAAATATCCTTAACTTTGAGCTGTTAAGAATCATGGTTTTTGAGAAATTTGTCTTTTAAGATTTATTTTAGTTGAGTATTTGGAGGGTTATCGACACATGAGCATGGATGTCTGCTGAGGTCAGAAGAGGGTGTCAGATCCCCAGGGGCTGCTGTTAAGACAATTGTGAGCTACATGAAGGGGATGCTGGGAATCAAAGTCTAGTCCTGTGTGAGAGCATCTAGTGCTCTCAGCCACTGAGCCATCTTTCCTGCCCGGAAGTCACTGTACTTTGTTTTAGAAAGTATACATTGTAATTATTAAGCAATCACTAGGTATATTACTACGGCTACATAGTAATGCTAATTATATTAAACTTTTCTTTGTCTTTTTTTTTTTTTTTGGACAGGGTTTCTCTGTGTAGCTTTGCACCTTTCCTGGAACTCATTCAATATCCCACTCTGTAGCCTTAAACTCACAAAGACCCACCTGGCTCTGCCTCCCGAGTACTGGGATTAAAGGCATGCACGACCACTGCCCGCTAATTATATAAAACTTTTAAGACACATGGTGGGCCTGAGAACAGATCTCAGTGACAGAGCACTTGCCCAGCATGATCAAGGCCCAAGGTTTGATTCCTTCCCTGAAAGGATACACCGGCCATGATGTAGTGATAACAGAGGTGGTTTGGGGATTGGTAACTGCTGACTGAGAGTCAAGGGAAGCCATTACTCTTTATCACATTTCTCTATTTGAAAGTTTTCCTATAGTTACCTATAGTAAAAAGAAAATGTCAGAACACAGTTTAAAATAGCAAAAACCCACATTACCAGAAGCCTAAGTAACAAAGCATGATCATGAATCATCAAACAGAGTAAAGACCCAAACAAAGCTCTGATGGGATGAGATAGGTTATCTTTTGTAATGATCAAGGTGGATCATCTTCCATCACAGGTGGTAGCTATGCTGCCAGAATCCAGGGTGCATCTGTTTAAGTGGGACTCAGTAGCCATGAAGAGGCACTGAGATCTTGGCATTTTCAGACTCCTACCAGATTCACAGCACTGTTTATAGGAATCCTGAAGCACATTTAAAGGCTGGCATTGGATAGAAACTTTATATTAAGTATTTACATAAACTATAAGGTTATGGGTAAAATAACCAAATAACTTAAGTCCACAATAATTCTCCTTTGACTTTCACCTCTAAGAATCCTAACACTGATTTTGCATGACAGAAAGATGAAAATATCTGACTATGTAACTTCATAATGCTAACTTTCAGACCTTTGAGAACTTACAAGAGAAGCGGGGTAATTATATATGACACAATTAGAGATACATATTTCAATGCTTATGTTTATAACATTTATTATCATACAAATTGTCATGAAAAAGCAAGACTTCCTTGCCCAGTGCTTAGACACATGTCTCAAAAGTAGAAGATGTACAATATAGG
The DNA here is from genome assembly GCF_903995425.1 of Onychomys torridus. Classification (NCBI taxonomy): domain Eukaryota; kingdom Metazoa; phylum Chordata; class Mammalia; order Rodentia; family Cricetidae; genus Onychomys; species Onychomys torridus. Next base: position 118,875,776 of record NC_050444.1, read on the forward strand.
AATCTCACTACAAAATTAAACATCTTCCAACCAAGTTCATTATCAGATCCATGTTTTTTTTTAATAAATGTTTTATTTACAACAAACTTACATAGATCTTTATAACATTAAATTTAGTTTTATGCATCTTATGCTCAGTGTATTTTGAAAAATAGACATTTTCAAAACAGCTTTCCAAAATAAATATTGATAGATTTTTATATAAAAAATAATTCACTTGATATAAACCTCATCCATAGAATCCATTTCAAGCTGCTCATACAAACAGGTGTCACAGTGTCTCAGCTGTAAACAGTTTTATTTTAAGTTGCTCACTCAACATTGATGATGAGTGCAGAAGCACTTTACTGTTTCAAACTAGAGACTCAAGAAAGTAAACTTACTGACTGGGCTACCTCCCTCCCACAGATGGCTCTTCACATGCTTTGTAACTATAATGAAGGCTTTCTCACATGCAGCCTCAGCTTAATCACACTACAGTGGGCCATTTTAATTTTGTGCTTGAAAGTTTGAGAATGGGTTTTCTCAGGAATTACTTCAGAGTAAAACAACTATCAAGAAGAGTCTTGGAAGATGAACAAAGATACATTTCTTATGAAGATCACCAGAGAGTAGAGGTCTGTTCCCATCCACTGGGAGGTGACAGAGTTGTAGGTCCTGATTCATCAGCATGCTACCAATGTTCCCTGTGTGCACACCTCTCAATTCTTTCAGTCTAAAGCTTATTTTCTTGCAGCTCTTGGTAGCTAATGTCAATACTCCTGGAGGAACTGGAATATGTGTTTGACATTTGCAAGGAAGGGCTTAATTCTACTGGCAAAGGGTGAGAAGAATTGTAAGACTGTCCAGACTAAGGGGAGAAATCCAGGTGCAGGCTCTCCCACTGGCTTGGGAACTTTATCCAAATCGTTTTAGGAAGAAAGGGACATCTCTAGTCAAATGCAAAGCATCTATAAGTGGAGCATAAGGCTGCAATAGGAGCCCTACTCTCAGAGAGACACAATGTGGCTTTTGTGGAGTATGGGTTTTAATCTAGTAAACATAAAATCCTGCCAGCCTGACACATGATTTATTCTCTCACTGTTCTATGTGAGCCATGGCTCACATGATGGATTCTCTTTCTATAAAACTTGAATATAAAGAGACAGGTGTTTTTTTTTTTTTTTTTCAATTTAAAGACTTTAAAAGACATATTCAAAATTCCATAGTCATCACAGGGTTTTTTGTTTTTTTTTTTTGGTGGGGGGGTTGTTTGTTTGTGTTTTGGTTTTTCAAGACAGATTCTCTCTGTGTAGCCCCGGGTGTCCTGGCATTCACTCTATAGACCAGGCTGGCCTCAAACTCAGGGATCCTCCTGCCTCTGCCTCCCAAGTGCTGGAATGAAAGGTATGCATCACCACTGCCCAGCTTCATCACAAGATTTTAGAGGCCAAGTTTGGAAGTTGTTTCTCAGTGTGTTAGAGCTCTTGCCAGCTTGTGTGAGGCTTAGGATCAACCCAAACACCAATAGATAAGGTTCAAAAACTACTGTAGAACAAAACTCCAAAATTCATATTGAACTCCTTGATCCCTTAAAAATTATAGAAGCCTTGGGAAGAAGAGTGAGATTATTCTGAGTTATCAAACACCATACATTTCCCCTAAATTTTACAAAACTTGATTTAGTAACAGTTTTCACAAAGACCCAGGGGACTAACATGTAACAATAGGGAGATCAGATTTCACAAGTGGAAGTCAGAACCCAAGTCACTGGCAGTAAACTTGACCTTATTCTGTGGATACCCACGTAGTTCAGCCTCAGTTCTGAACACAGATGCAGATGTCAGTCAGTCTTACTGATGCAATTTCTCTGTTTTTAGACGCAAACTCATCTCCGCACAGTACCGATGAGCTCACATTAATATGCTGTCCCTAGATGAATCTAGCTCACATCTGTAGTATTTCAATGACTGTTGGATCTGTGGATTCACACACAAGCTCATTAAAATACCCATTGGTTTCTCTTACATGGTGTTCTGGGCCCAGAAAGCCCAAGCCCATGCTATCACAGTGGACATGCTCAGTGGTTTATCTCCCGTTTAAATTTTCCATCTCTCTTATACTGTACCTTCAGTTAATAGGATCTACCTAATAGGCAAATATTACAAGTGATGGATGGGTCATTTCAACATGTAATAATTTGTTACTAAAAAACAGTGGGAAAAAAAATTTCCCGTATCTTTGCACAGAACGCCAACTAATGTTCTACGTTCTGCCTTCTCATGACAAAAAAGGCACCAGTGGATAGTGGGATCTTGAGCCATCTTCCTAACTCAGGACATATGACAGTTTCATCAAACACAAAGCCTGGGAAAAAAATCTAATTAGGGTCAAAGACCTGTCTGATCACTTAGAACTGCTTATCCATAAAACTCTAATTGGAGTAGAGATGGCATGGTGGGATTTACTTAGGTTAGTGGTAAAATCAGGAGCTCAGTCTCAGGTTAGTATGAAATGCTGGTGATGCTTGGCAACACATAAGCATACGGATAAGCATTAACGTACTCCCTTTGATGATACAGATATTCTTAGAATTCTTCTTGACATTAAACACCTGAATGTGCATTTTTTTTTACCTAACTTCTTGTTTGCTAGATAGTCTTTGAATCATCTTGCCATATCAAAAACCAAAATAAATAAGACATCTGCACATCGATTTTCAAGTCAAAGACTAGGTCTCAGTCATGCCCCCGTCACTCTGTTTCCTCTCACTACGCCTCCTTTGATGGCATCAGTTATTTTGATTTTTAAAGCATGACGAAGTCCACGCCTTTAATCCCAGCACTCGGGAGGCAGAGCCAGGCAGATCTCTGCGAGTTTGAGGCCAGCCTGGGCTACCAAGTGAGTTCCAGGAAAGGTGCAAAGTTACACAGAGAAACCCTGTCTCGAAAAAACAAACAAACAAACAAAAAAAGCATGACAAAGTAAAAGCTAGGTTTAAAATTCAAGCAGTAGTATTAAAATGGTGTGAATTAAATCTGAATTCTGGTTCCATCAATCATTATGTCTAAGACATCGGGTGAATGACTTAACGGCCTCATCCTTCACAGGGAAATAATGACACAGTGGGAATGTATAGCCTGTGCCTCATGCAATAATTGCAGTAAGCAAGTTAAGGTATGCAACCTGTAAAGCACAGTGGTTGTTTTATCTAATGATATCCAGTGAGGGGAGAAATAGCATCCCAATGGAGATGGGGAGGGACGATGTTCTAGAGTGGGATGCAGTGACATTTGGCAACCCATCAGAAAATAATCGTTTACATGAACTCTAGTTAAAGCTGGCGTCGTGCTCTCAAAGCTGCTCAGACTGTCATCCAAGTGTGGTGATGAAGCTGTTATTCTAATAGTTGCTTTCATCCTCTGTCATGGATCCTGGCTTTGTTGCAAAGGGATTAGCTACACTGTCCCTCTTCAAAAGTATAACTTCTTAGAGTAGGGTTCAATTCTCTACTGATTAGAGATTATTAATGTTGATATTATTATCAACATTTAAGGGAGTGACACTTCAAAGAACACAGTCGTGTGGCACAAAATACAAACATGTCACATACTTCCAAAGCACACAAGGATACCTAGTCAATTTAAATTTGCACATGCACATGTGAATCAGCACAAGACAAGACAACTCAAGGTAAGGCAAACACACACTTGAAACAATTATATCTCAGAGATCTTAGTTTGAAACCTTTCTTTCAGGTGTCAATATAATGCTGAAATTTGTTCTTTCCACAGAGGCCAGCTGTTTAGAAAGATTCTACTTCCTGGGTTTATTTTTAGCTAGAAGTAAGAGCCCTCCCCAGGCTAGCTTGACAGTGTATTCAATGAGAGTCCATCTACATCACTAGACTCATGAAGGCTTCCTTGCATGGTTTCTCTGCATTACTGAGAGAAGATAGACACAATTAATTTCAAAACAATCATTTTCAAACTAGACTCTGACACTTGTCCCCCACATCCACAACAATAAAAGAATATATTACACATGATACACTCTACTGGCACACAAAACTGGAGGCTTCTTGAATGAGATTACACAGTTAAATCACACATCTTACTCTCCATTATTTTATGACTGTGAGTGGAACAGGTTTGAAATTGTGGCATGTAAGGTACAAAGGTCTTCTGAGCAGAGGTTCCTAAATTCAGATTATTTTCTACAAAGTGTGAGCAACTGTCCTGGAGGATTCTGATGTCACTAAACAGACAGTGGGCTGGGAATGGGCACAATACTCCTGACTCATCAGTCAAAAACATATCATTCTCTCTTTTTTTGATGGAGGTGACCCCTAAATAATAGACAGACTTTCCACTATGATTTTCTTCAGGGAAATTTCCTTCCAGTTCCAATAGCTCATCCAACCCCGAGAATGAAAGTTGTGGGGAAATCGTGCTGGGTTGCTGACCTGATAATAGGAAAAATGCCTGAGTCTCTATCTCCCAGGAGCTGCTAGGGAAAGATTCTCTCAGTGGAGAGTGTTCGCTGGAGACGCAATTGCTGTCAGAACCATGGGTAAGCCCCTGTTCTTCATCAGTTTCAACCGTTTTCAAGTGGCTGACCAGCGTTGCATATTTAACTGAGGGTTGTCTCTGACACTCATCCTCACAGGTCACTTGGGTGCCCTGAGCCCCAGAGAAGGGAGCACTGTTACACTGGTCACTAATACAAATAGAACCCCTCTCAGGGTCTGGAGTGGTCAAAAGAAGCGAGACCATAGCTGCTGGTACCATCTCATCTTTATTTTTCCAAGCTGTATCGACACTGATTTCTTCTGAAATGGGTTCAGGCTCCAGAAGAAGAGGACCAAATATCACTGATTCTGCATGCTTGGTAAAAAGATGCTCAAATGTTTCAGGCTAAAAGAAAAGACACATTTTAATACTCAGTATGTTACAACTTGATTCTATCACACCGGCGGGAAGGCCAGTGTATAAGGTAAAAAACAAGGGACATTTGTCAACCACAAATTGCAGTTTGGGGCTGAAAATTTAAAATATCAAAAATCAGAAGGGAGAGGTAATCTCAGTTTTTCAAAGTTAGACAAGAAAGTCTCAGACTTGCATTCTTCAAATGGTATGACCATAAACACATGAAACTCTCTTTATGGGTAAAAATGAATCGGATACTTGATTGTGGTCAAGGGCTAAAAGTAAGTGACCCATAGCTGCAAATGCTTAGCCCTCCATGGAGATTGGGTACTGTGACTGCAAAACACTCTCTTCTGAAGAGGTCACTTTATTTTACAACAATTACTCTATTTTATAGTCATTCTATTTTATAGTAAATTCCACAAAATGACTTCTGTCTAGTTTATAGTAAGTTCCCAAAATATGACTTCTGAAAAAGTCATTAGATTTTTATAGAAAATTCCACAAAATAAAAATGTAATCTCTAAACATTTAAACAAACAAAAAACAGGTTGGAATATAACAGAAGGAACAAAACAAGTTTTCCAAAGATGGTAGCAATAATTGCTTTATACCATAGGATAAGATAGATGCAAAGGTAGAGTAAGTGACTGACTTAACACACCTACCTCTGGTCATAGTGGGAATCTGCTTGAGGCTAACTGAAAATAGCAGCTGATGGCACTTACTTGCTGAAGCTAATGATGGTGAAAGAGACAGACAGACTTGAAAACTGTTATTCTTTTTATGTAGCTTCATGTAAAGGTATATCCCATGGAACACATGGAATGAAGACAAACACACAAGACAAATGTACAGAATGTTTTTTTTTTATAAGAACAAGGGTTACATAACAATGAACATAACCTGCCAAGCAGCTACAAATCAAAAATCTGTGTGCAAAAAGCTCAGTACAAACAATGTAAACTTAAAATGTAAAATTTAAATGCAAAGTAAAAAATACTGCAGATACATCACATTGAATAGTTAACACAACTAAATAGAAAATATGTTCAGTTCATAGATCATACATGTCATTTAGCTTCTGAATGTTATAGTTTTTTAAGCTAATAAAATGAATTCTGAGTTATTGCCTGAGATAGCGGTATACTCAAAAGTTCTTCACAATGGCAAGCATATCCCATATAAAAACACAGCAGTTGCAAACTCTTAGCTGAAATATATTAGTGATTAAACAATAGAGGAATAAATATACCGAACACTAAATATAATAATGGCAAAGACTTACATAAGTGTCAAAATACTGAATGACAAATATGTTGAAAAATGATATGACGAGAAAATTGATCCGACTCTCACATCGTTTCTGACAGAAATCTATGCATTTGTGACTTCCTTCATACATTTTATTTTTCCCTTAATGTTTCCACTACTTATATCATTATATTGTTCTAAAAATTTAGATGAGCTTAACAGCTGATCCACTCATTTCATTATCTTCATTCTGCCAATATGGAAATATAGAAACAACACACAGCAGGCAGTTGAGCTCATGTGTGTTCTTCAAATGAGCTGTTTCATATAGTCCATGGGTCCTAAAGCTTCTTAATGAATAATTAATTGTGGAATAAGTAATGACCATCTTAAAAAGCATTCAATAATAAATTTTCTTTTAACCATACATTACTGAGCTATATAGTATCAGGGGTCTTTTGTTGTTGTTGTTTTTGTTTTTGTTTTTGTTTTTGAGACAGGGTTTCTCCGTGTAGTTTTGGTGCCTATCCTGGATCTCATTCTGTAGACCAGGCTGGCCTTGAACTCACAGAGATCCACCTGGCTCAGCCTTTCAAGTGCTGGGATTAAAGGCGTGCACCACCACCACCCAGTTTACAAAACTTCCTACAAGTATGTTTATTCAAAATTTATTTCACTCTATGGATAGAAGAATTGAAAAATAACCTTTCGTAAATTCACAGCTAGATAATATATTACAAGGATATCTGTAATAGCAGATGAAGTAAAGAGGATATGGCCCTTCTAGTGCCTCAACTTTTCTGTAGACATCCAAATAAAATTACCAATCACCTGAAGTGACTCGATATCTTAAATTTGAATGTCAGTTGTCCATAAATTTGGTTTAGTTTGAATGCAAGCAATAAAGCCTATTCTATATTAACATCATACACACATGGCAAGATATCTGTTTTTCGGGAAGAAAAGCCCTGTCCTCACCATGATCTATTTGTAAAACCCCAGAAAGTCTCCCTTTCCTGCACACTTTCCTGTCTGCCAGAGGTATTGGTTGATTTGATGGAAATAAATTAGATTCATGGAGGTTGGTGCTCTCTTTTGCTCCGGACAATCTGACCCGAGTGTGAAGGGTTATCCTAATATGAGGTACAGCATCCATTGGTCTGTATAGGGCTATCATAATATGAAGTGCAGCTTCCATTGGTCTGTGCAGTGTTATCCTAATATGAAACATAGCTTCCATTGGTCTGTGTAGGGTTATGCTAATATTAAGTACAGCTTCCACTGGTCTGTGTAGGGTTATCCTAATATGAAGTACAGCTTCCATTGGTCAGTACAGTGTTATCTTGATATGAATGACAGCTTCTAGTGGTCTGTATAGGGTTATCCTAATATGAAGCATAGCTTCCATTGGTCTGTATAGGGTTATCCTGATATGAGGTATAGCTTCCATTGGTCTGTGTAGGGTTATCCTGATATGAAGTACAGCTTCTATTTTAGGTCTTTGATCAACAGAAACCACAACTTCTGGCTTTCTTTAAACTAAAATGAGAGTTAGAACTTAAGTAATGTTCAAGACTACAGAAAACTAAAATTCCTAGATTGTTCCAAGTTTGGTATACAAAAGTCACGTTATTTAAGAGAATCTAAAATTCACCAATGTATAAGTGTTTATAAAGAAATCTAATATGGAAGCTGTCAGATGTAGAAGGAGAAGCTGCATACCTTCCCTGCAGCTTGTATGTGGGGTTTTTGCAAACCTGTGTGTCATAAGTTGCCTGTTAGAGTTCACTTAGTTACAGAAATTTTACCATATTTCTCCCATACTTGGAAACAGAATATGTTCTGACAGTCACAGTCACACCATTAACATTTGCTGACCAGAAAAATAAAAATCTGAAAGCATAGACCATGAATATTGATTTCAAACTTTAGATGCCCTGATAATTAAGCATATGCCCCAACTGAACTACATCAAACCCACACAGCGGTCACAAATGTACACGTCTCTATTAAGCTCATCATATGTTAGTTCTTAGTAATTCAAACAATAGTTTAGGTTTGCTTCCCTCCTTGAAAATGTAAACATCTTCTAATACTCTATGGACTGTTGGGAAGTTGGTACACTGGGTTCATCTGTAGTGGTCATGGGAGACTTCAAAGAATGTCCGGTCTCTGTTTAAATAAAATAAAACAAAATAAGAAAGCAAAATAAAAAGATCATGCAGAAAGCCAAAGATAAAAGATTCCAACCCCTCTCTTTTGGTGGACTAAGGCTCTATTATGTTCTTGTGTTGTGTTGCAGTGATGTGCTTAGGGAAGGGGAGGATGGGCATCTGGAGGGACTTCTCTCACTCCCTGACTGGACACCATGGATACTCTAAGGACAGGTTGATCACCGCAGTAGGGAAGACTACAGCAGAAGAGGTAAAAGAACGAGTTTAGAGAATAAAAGGGGGATAAAATCAACAGTAATACCTAAAGTTTGAGGGATGGGAAAGAATAAGGGTTAAGTGATGAGAAGAAGGATGGAAAGGAAAGAAAATAGACTTTGTTCCTTGGATGTTGATTTTTAAGAAATGAAAGTGATATGATAGTCAAGAGTGGAATCACAGAGATGCTTTCATGAGTTTTTTAAAAATCTACTTGATAAATCTTCTGATGCAAATCTTCCTTTTCTTGAAGCCTGGATGAAAACCTGCAGGATTATCAGGTTAAGATTACACAGGTAACCAGTGCAAAGTGAAGACCCCAACTTAGTGCTCTCTACAATACAATGAAAGAGGAAACCATTTTCCCAAACACTGGCAGGAAGAAGAGTGACCATCCATCTTTCCTTTGCCCTCTGGATGAGGTATACCTAGGCTGATTAGTTCAATGTCTTTTCTGGTACTTTACTACCCGAGACTGTAAAGGAACAGGACAATAAAGGAGAGCAAGGCACACACTATGAGGCCAGTGCTCTGATGGACGGAGCTTGGCTGTCTCTAAATAAAACTGATGGCTCCCCAAATCAGCCTGCTCTTCCCCACATTTCCAAGGAGAATCTAACTGTTCCAGATAATTCCTGACCCAGATCTACAGTTGTTAGGCTGCCTGTCTGGAGGCCTACAGCATGCCAAAAGTCTGGGACTCTTTAGGTCCCGAGGAAAGGCTCCCCTGACTCTTTGGGTTACATTTAGCCTTCATGAAGTGAGTTGTTTAGTGCGATGTTGCAAAATTGAAATGGATGGACACAAAGAGGTGGGGTTGAGGATGAAGAGCCTGATATACAAAGGAATGGGGCTTGTGGAGGACAGAAAGGAAGGATAAGAAGGAGGGAGGGAGGGAGAAAGGAGAGAAAGAAACACTTAACATACTGTAAAACAAGCAATTTAATGTAAAATTTATTGTGATTCTCCACAGCTTCCCTTTAAATTGTCTGTTCTAATTTAATTGTATAGATTTGGGATTGGCCTAAATCCAGTTTGTGGTGTTTTTATTGCAGGGTTTTTTTTTTTTAATGACAAAGTTTATAAAATTAAAAAAGGATGGTATTGAAATAAAACAGGCATAAACCATTTTTGGATTTAACAGACAAAATAATAAGAAAAAATGCAAAACAGATTAAGGAAAATTGAGGTCTTTTATACTATGAAATTGGGATTACAAGAAAAGCAAGTATTTTGAATTTTTACTATAACACGTTTTTCCACATCAAGGATTCAGTCTATAACATTCTGATTCTTGGTGCACACAGAGAAAGTCCATAGAGGATCCTGATTTCAGAGAACAGAATAGAGACACTTGCTGTTCTGATCCCTGGAGACTATTAGGATGCCAGGATGTGAATAAATCAAATGCTCATGATCTGAGAGAGAAAATAGACAAAGAATTGCTGTGGATACCGCTCTGTATAAATAAAATGCCTACTGGCCAGTAGCCAGGAAGGAAGTATAGGCGGAACAAGCAGAGAAGAGAATTCTGGGAAGTGGAAGGCTGAGGAGAGAGACACTGCCAGCTGCCTCCACCACCACCACCATGAATACCAACATGTAAGATACTGGTAAGCTACAAGCCATGTGGTAAGGTATAGATTTATAGAAATGGGTTAATTTAAGATATAAGAACTAGATAACAAGAAGCCTGCCATGGCCATACAGTTTATAATTAATATAAGAGTCTGTGTGTTTATTTTATTTATTTATTTTTCTTTCTTCTTCTTCTTCTTCTTTTTTTTTTTTTTTTTTTTGAGACAGTTTCTCTGTATCTTTGGAGCTTTGGAGCCTGTCCTGGACTAGCTCTGTAGACCAGGCTGGCCTCGAACTCACAGAGATCCACCTGCCTCTGCCTCCCGAGTGCTGGGATTACAGGTGTGGGCCACCACCGCCCAGCATGTGTGTTTATTTTATAAGTGGGCTACAGAATTGCTGGGGCTTGGTGGGACCCGGAGAGAAGCTCTCCAGCTACAAAGAATAATTCAAATTCAATTCTAAACCAGGGAGAACAATTAGAGTAACACTCATCAAGAAAAATGAGCAAAGAGATCTGCAGACCAGACGGTGCCTGCCATAGGCAGTAACTGCAGAGAAAGTCAGTCAGCCCTGCTGAACACAGAAGGGATAGTGAGTGTAGAGATGGCAGGACAAAGACTTTGGCATAAGAAAGAGACTGTATCTAAAGCAACAGTTTGTTCTCAAAGCCATGGAAGCATAGTCTAGGGGGAACAGCATAGGCGTGGGATACTGTCATTTCACAGTGCAGATGTCTGGAACTCAGCTATACATACTCATGTGGCAGCAATCTCTGCTCACACGGAATCACCCACCCCTGCCCTTCTGCTTTGTCCCATGTGAGTGGAAAGCAAAGGACTGCAAGACATTTCAGGGATTCTGAGGTAATAACATTCAAGGTAAACAAGAAAACATGAATTAAGAGAACAGAAATTTCATAGACTAGAAGCAAATTTTAAAACAAAAGTCCCACAGTTGGCATCTCTGGCAAGACTGACACAGGGAACCAGAACAGATTGCTCTGATGGAGCTCTCAGCTAAGAGGATAAGGCCACGGTCTGTGAAAGTCCAACAGCCATATTGGAAAAAGGAAGGTAACAGTGTCTCAGAACAGAAGACGAAAACCCACCTCTGCAACAGGGCCCAACGGCCAACAAATGTGGAGGTGACAAGGAGAAAGACACATGAGAAGAAGTGAGCAAAGACAGAGCAGGGTTTCCTCATGCTGACAGGAGACAGAATCGAAACCCCTTACTCAAGGCAAACGGGAAATCACCTTAGTTGGCAAAGTTCAGAACGTCAGAACTAGCAAGTTTTTCAAAAGAGAAAACTGCAAGGAACCAGCAAGGAAGGAAAGGTCTGAGTGGCCACACAGCTTTGCAGAGGCATCACCAGCTGCCAGAAGTGAGGCAGGAACGGCTGCAGAGTCCTGCTGGGAAGAAATCCACATTAAAACAACTACCAGCAGGACAGATGGAAAGAAGGTGGACATGGAGACTGGCTTGCCACACAGGGAGACTGTCTAACCAAGGAAGAGGAGGAGAACAGTCTGGGAAACAGCCTGACTAGAAACCAGGGCCTGGAACATTCCAGAGTGATGACTGGCAGCCCTTTTCCTGAAGTCTAGTAGAGGCAGTGGTGGGATGACAACAGGGGGATTTCTGGGCACAGCCCAGTCTCCGGTGAAGACACGACCTGGATAAGGCAATGCACATAATAGAAACACGCAGGTTAAGATGCATACAGACTGGAGGGAGGGAGGGAGGTGAGAGAGTCTAGGAAAAGAAGCAAAAGGAGAATAAAAGGGGGAAATGAAGCCAAATAACATTTGATTTAATTCCTTGATCAAATGGAATGATTCTCATTTTTCATTTAATGTTTCTTTTTTTATAGTTTATTTAAATTTATTTTATGTGCATTGGCGTGGAGCTGTCAGATTCCCTGGAACTAGAGTTACAATTGTGAGCTGCCATGTGGGTCCTGAGAATTGAACCCAGGTCCTCTGGAAGAGCAGTCAGTGCTCTTAACTACTGAACCATCTCTCCAGCCCCAAGGCTTCCCATTTTTTAAATTCTTTGACTTTGGAAACAGCAAGAAATGTAACAATCACATTATACTACTTGGCTCTCCGTGGAACAAACATGACACTAAAAACAATATACATGTGGTCCTTTAGTTCTCTAGTTTTAAAAATTAACCCATATACCAAATAAAGCACAGTGTAGTGACAATTTATAGAGATGGGGGAAAAAACAGGGTGAAATGGAGAATAATAAAATAATTTTTCTTAAAAATATGGTAGTTCAAAAAGTTTCTGTTTGAAGAAAAAAATAAGTAAGTTTTTCTAAAGTTGCAGAGAACTGAGAAAGTCACAGAGCAGTGTGCAGTCAACCTGCCAATGCCCATGTGTCCGCGGCAGCACCTCCATGCTGCTATAGGAGCAGACAGAATTTAGGGACCTAAAATGACCCCACCGAGAAGGCTCAAAGCAAACCAGTTGAAAGTGTTGGCAGTTGTGGGGGGTGGTGAAGCAGGAGACTCCGTTTTCAATAGTTGATGCTAAGCTACACACTTGTATTTCTTTCTAAGTCTTAAAAAGCAAACAGAAGTGCCAGGACATGCACCAGAACAAACACTGGAAGCTAGACTTCCTGCCAGCAGTGGTGGTGTGCTGCTCAGAACAGAGAAAGTTGGCAAATGAGCTCTCCCATGGGGGAGAGGAGAGTGGGATTTCACAGAATGGAGACACGACCAGGCCAATGGTGAGCTGGAGGAAGCCCTGTCTAGCAGATAGAGCTCAGCAGAGTCTGAAAAGACAGGGGCAGTATGCCAACCTTGAGGAGCCCTCAAAGCAACCCTGCTGATTAATGACACAAATCTGTACCCTTGCAGGAAAGCCTGGAAGCACAAGGAAGGTCACACACACCGTGTGTTCTGAAAGGAGATTCACAGAGCAAGGGGAGTGGGCAGTGAGGGGGACAAGCAGGACAAACTGTGTCTGTCCTCCCTTTTATGAGAAGTGAAACCTACATGAGAATTTAATGATATTACATTCTTTTTTTTTTTAAGATACCATGTTAGTATAGAATTCTTTTTGCATGCTGAGGACTGAATTCACAGCTTGCACATGCTAGGCAAGTGCTCTGCCATGAAACAGCACTCCCAGATCCTGTGTGATTCTTCTTTGGCCTCTAGTCTATGAAATTTAAAGAGAGAAGAATGTATTGTGCACAAAAGGATCCTGGGAGAAGCATCTTTAATGAGGTGGCACCACCCTGCTGTTTACTAGCGGTGTCAGACATGAAACTAAAGAAAACAGTTTTGAGAGTGAGTCCATAGATGTGGGAGTCAGAGGCCAATCTCAGGTGTCCATCCTTCTCTTCTACCTGGTTGGAGACAGTGTCTCTCTGCTGTCCACCACTGCTTCTACCACCCTAGCTGGCCTGCAAGCTTCTTGGAATTTTCTGGTCTCTGGCTCCCACCACACTCTGAGAGCACTGGGAATAGAGACACCATGCCACTTTACCCAGCTTTACATGGGTTACCGTGGTTCAAACTCAAGGTCTCATGCTCACTCGGCAAGTGTTTTACTCACTGACTCATTTTCCAATTTTAAAAAGATGCTAGTATGCTGGCTTTTGCATCTTTTTTATTTTGTTTGTTTTTTGTTTTTGTTTGTTTTTCAAGACAGGGTTTCTCTGTGTAGCTTTGCGCCTTTCCTGGAACTCACTTGATAGCCCAGGCTGGCCTCGAACTCACAGAGCTCTGCCTGGCTCTGCTTCCTGAGTGCTGGGATTAAAGGCGTGCGCCACCACCGCCCGGCGGCTTTTGCATCTTTAACATGTATATTTAGTGAGTGCATGTAGTGCTTTGAATGAAAATGGGGCCCACAGGCTCATGTATTTTCGTGCTTAGTCCCCAGTGGATGAACTGTTTGAGAAGGACCAGAAGGATTAGGAGGTAACGCTTTGTTAAACCAGGTGTAACCTGGTTGGAGGAGGTCTGTCCCTGGGGGTGGGCCCTGAGGTTTCAAACGGCTACCCCAGGCCAAGTGTCTTTCCCTGCATATTGCTTAGGATCAAGAGGTAAAGCTCTCAGCCACTTCTCCAGCACCATGCCTGCCTGGGTGCCACTCTGTACCTTGCCATGTTGATAATGGACTAACCCCCTGAAACTGTAACCAAGTCCCCAGTTAAGTACTTTCTTTTGTAAGAGTTGCCTTGGTCCTGTTGTCTCTTCACAGCGGTACAACAGTGACTAAGACAGAAGTTGGTGCCAGGGGAGGAGTTTTGTTGTGATAGGCTGTTGTTGGAGGAGAATGGAAGACACTGGAGCTTTGGGGTAGAAAAGTGACTGAATGCTTTAAGCAGATCTTACTGGGCCATCCCAGTGGAGGCATGGGACAGTGGTGCACAGGGAAATGTGGATGCCCAGCTCAAAAAGCTTCAGAGGGAAACAATATTAGTAGCCAGCCTAGACACCATCCTTATGAAATTTTGGCAGTTAATGAGGCTGCTGTTTGCCCTTGTCCTAGGAATCTGATGTAGGCTAAATTTAAGAGCTTTAGAATAATGGTATTGGCAGAGGGGTCTTCAAGACAACCTAGTATTGACTGTGTCATGTGGTTATTAGTAATCACTCTTAGGCAGATCTACAATGAAAAGGAGCAAGTGAGGCAAGGAGAAATATAAAATATACAGTTTGAGGAGAAAAAGAGCAAACCCGGAAAGATGATGTTGGAGCCTCGTCCTGTGCTCAAGGAGATGAAAAGTTTGATGCTAGATAGAATATTGGAAGTGGTAACCTCAGGGCAACATCCTACCCAGCTAAGCTTTCAACTTATGAAAAGGAATTAAAGGAAAGCTTAAGCAGCAAAGGAATCCATCAACAACTGAAAGTTTATGCAAACATAATACAAGAGGGGGCCCAAGTTGCAGCTCCAGCAAACATGGCAGCTTCAGCCACAGGGTTCTGGCTTTAGTGCCAAGGATACAGGAATGGAATTGTAGAATCTTCCTCAAAGATTAAGGAAAGCCAATGAGACCAGGCATTTGGCAGGGCAGTCTGCTGCATGGAGGCCCAAAGTGGCCATTGCATGAAGCTCTGAAAGTGAAGCCTAGATTGTGTTGGAAACCCCAGGATGATGGAGATGCCACAATCATAGGATATATGCCAAGGAAAGCAGCAGATATGGTATAGAACCAGCCCAAGAGAGAGAGAGTTTGGAGTTTGCCCTGCTTGGTTTCAGTCTTTGGTCCAATATTTCCTCATTATGCCACCTTTCCTCCTTTTGGAATGGCAATATATATATATATATATATATATATATATATATATATATATATATATATATATATATATATATATATATATATATTCTGTACCATTGAATGCTGGAAATATGTAATCTGCTTATTTATTTTGATTTTACAGGGGTTACAATTAAGAGATTTCCTTGAGTCTCAGTAAAGGAATGGACTTTGGACTTTGAAACAGTGTAGAGACTATGAAAAACTATGGGAACTTTTGAAGTTTGACTAAATGCATTTTGTGTTATGATAAAGCTACAAGCCTATAGGGGCCAGGGAGTAGAATGTGGAAGTTGAATGAAAATGGCCTCCATAGCCTCATATATCTGCATGCTTAGTTCTCAGTTGATAGTTTGAGAAGGATTAGAAGGATCAGGAAGTATGACCTTGTTGGAGTAGGTGTAGCCTTGTTAGAGGAGGTGTATCCCTGGGAATGGACTTTGAGGTTTCAAAAGTCTGCACCAGGCCCAATGTTTCTCTTTCTGTCTTTTGTCTGTGGTTCAGGATATAGAGCTCTCAGCTACAACTCCAGCACCATGCCTGCCTGTGTGCTCCGACATTCCTCACCATGATGATAATAGACTAATTTTTCTGAAATTGTAAGCAATCTCTCAATTGAATGGTTTCTTTTATAAGAGCTGCCTTGGCCAAAGTGTTCCTTCACAGCAATAGAACAGTGAATAAGACAGTATTGCTTTTGATATAATATAAACATAAGGAAAGGAAAAAATGTGAAACGTGGAGGGAATTAATTTTAGGAAAATTTTAGAGATGAGATTAGATGTTTAGGACTTGCAGGTATAGAGCATATCCATAAAAAGCAATGCTCCTTCAAATCAGGATTTAAAGAACAAATTAAAGAAAATTTTTAGATTTAAAACATATTACTTTTTAAAAAACTACTGTATGTGAATTGTTTTTTGTTTTTGTTTTTAAAAACAATGGGTTTTCCTTGGCTGTTTGCTTTACAGTGTATCCTGGAGCATGAATTTGCCTGCCTAGTCCTTTGCCTTAAAATGGATATACCATATTTTGCTCATTCATTTATTATTTGAAGGCCATTTGGATTTTTTCAAATTTTGGCTATTATTGATAATTCTTTTATGAATATTAATAAACAAATATTTATGTATTGTCTCATCATTCTGTTGGTAGAAACTTTAGGGTAGATTGCTGAGCCCTGATTTCACATGGGGAGAACTGCCAGACTCTTTAAAAGGCCCACACTGTTTTTACATTCCCAAGGGCGGTCTGAGAGCTTCAGTGTCTCCACTATCTAGTATTTCTGTCTTTTCTGTGATGGATATCCCACAAGCTTTGGAAGGTACCTTGTGGTTTTAACTTGCATTTCCCTGATGTCTAAAGATGTTGATCACATGTTCACTTGCTTTGATATCCTACAAGCTATGGAGGGTACCTTCTGGTTTTGACTTGTATTTCCCTGAGATTTAAAGAGGATGATCATGTGTTCACTTGCTATGATGGACATTCCACAAGCTGTAGAGGGTACCTTGTGGTTTTGAACTGCATTTCTCAGATGTCTAAAGATACCATGTGTTTACTTATAAATATAAAGGCAATTTTGTCTTTTGCATATATAGTATCTAGAAAAATGCATAGTCAGATCCTGTACCTACAGTTTTTTTTTAATTGTGTTAACATATATGTAACAAACAACTGAGCATCTCATCTATCTTTGAGTGTGTGATTTAGTGAGTATTAACCACACTAGGGAATACAATGTTAATATGACATTGGTGGCAAGGATATCACTTTGTCAGATGGATCTGAGTTTGAATCCAGGTTTTTGGAAGACCTGGTTGGGTATGTAGTCAGGAGAAGCTACCAACTCACCCTCAGCCTGTCTCATCATTGATTCTTAATGGTGTATCTTTGTTATACCCTAAAAATACATTAAACACTGTGACTACATATACTGAAAAAGAGAAAGTAAAGTATTTGCAAAGATTAAAAAAAGAATTTCTCACAAATGACGATATTCATAACCAACTGTCTTCTTTAAAAAATCTACCCTTTAGGGACTGGAGAAGTGGCTTAGCAGTTAACTGTGCTTACAGCTCTTCCAGAGAACCTGAATTCATTTCTCAGAACCCATATCAGGTAACTCACAACTGTCAATTCCAGCTCTGGGGCATCTGGTGCCCTCTTGAGGCCTCTGTGTATACCTGCATATATATGTGCACACACACACACACACACACACACACACACACACACACACACACACATATAAATAAAACCTTTTTAAAAATTCACTTCAATCTACCAGTCTCTGGAAATTTAGGGTGGTGTTTTAATTTACTTAAAATACCTGCCAGATACTCTGCTAATTACAGCATGACATTCAGCTCCAGCAAGGGGGAGTGAGACAGCAGACAAGTCAGACTCTAAAGACATTCACTGATTCAGCCAGCCCATGTGCTCTCATTTCTACCAGGCATTCTCTGGAAAGGAGGAAGCATTTATCTGGTACTGGTCCAAAATGCATTTGCTGGGGTCAGTCTAGTCATGCCCCTGTCTTAGGTAAAACTTAGATTACCTTTCCACAAAAATATGAAGTTAAAATGCCAAATATGCCAGGCTGGAGGGAGAGAGATTTTAGCTTCCTTTTAGAGGCAGTATAATGACTGCCTTGAAGCTTTACAGTTTTTATTTAGATGGGCACTTGGTTATTTTAATTTAAAAAAGAAAAACTTGTATTTAAGAGGAAAACTGGTTCCTGGTATTTGCAGTTTGAGAATGCATTACCAGTTGACCATGATGGTGTCTACACTTTCATCATGGAGCCAGATAATGACTACTCATCAGCCAGGTCTGACTCAAATATCACTCTTTCGTCTTTCCCTTGTGCCTGTTTGTTGAAACAGTGTTTCTATGTAACCTATATAGGCCTTAAAATCACTATGCAGCCCTGGAATTCACAATAACCCTCCTTCTTCTGCCTTCCAAGAACTTGGATATGAATTCTAGGTGTACACAACCACAACCAGATCAAATGTCACTCTCTTAATTATGCCCACTCATACCCATCCATGCTCAAAGACAGGTTCCCACATCCTAGTCCTCAGCACACTGCAGCTTTTGGTTGTGAAGTGATTTCTATTGATAAACTGATTAAGTGTTTATCTTCCCCACCAGATTGTTCAGTCCAGGAACATGCATAGTGTTTCTTACCAATGGAGCCCCAAGGAATAGCAAAGTGGCAGAGGACAGATTTTGAGTAATGTTACAAATAATAAAATGAATACATGAGTGAATACACAGGTGAAAAATGAACAAATGTTACAGAAGCAAACAGAGATGAGTTCTTATTCCTTCAACAGAGCCCCTCTTCTCAGACCCTGCTCTTATTTCTTAGAAGACAAAGAGGAATTCTTAAAAATCTGTTCTAGAGTTTAGCAGCAATCTCTCATTATCTATAAACATTCGCTCTGTGTACATTGAATAAATGTATGAATGATGCATGTGTACACCTGAGATAGCACCATGATTATGAGAAATGTTATTTTATGAATTAACTGTGGAAGAAAAAGAGGAGTGGTATTTTCTGAATTGAGAAAAACTCGGTAACATTACTGAAGGAAAAGGAATCCAGGGTTAGAGGCTGGGAGAGCACAGCTGAGGAGTTAGAGGCAGATGCTATCATTATGAAAAGCAAAGATTCCACAGAGTGAATGGTTAAATACAACACTCCACAGCTGCCTCTTCGGAAACAGGGTGGTGTTTCATCTGATCAACGTCTCTGATTCAAGCAGGTGAGCTGCTCCTGGTGCTTACAAGAGCCCTTGCTTGTTCATTCACAGACTGACTGCAATGCAGTATTCTGTTGACTGCAAGTCATATGCCATTTGAATGTTGGGGGATCAGTTTAGTGGGCTGCCAATAGTATTTTTTTAAAAATGAAAAAGGCTTTTAAAAACACCCTATTTTCTCTCTCCTCAGCAAGATGAGTCCCACAAAATTTTCTCTCGTTTTTCCATATCTATATATCTGTGCTAGAAGAGAAAATGTGGGTCATGTCAATATCTAGAACAGTTACAATTAGAATACGTTCCAAATGGGAAAGCTAATGCTGGTTCTATAGTAAGGTACCTCACCAGTATAAACTTTGTTTTTCTCTTCTACATTTGATGACAGAATACCCCAGGGGTAATGCAAAGGCAGCAATAGTCTAAGATGTATAAAATGTAAACAGGAACATGAAACAATAACCAATACTTATTAAGATCTTTCAATTCTGCAAGTGTTGAAAATCTTTTTTTCAACTACAAATCTCCATCACTGTAAGTTTTGTTATATTGTATCCTTCCAATTGTAGTATCTAAAAATAACACTGTCCTTGTAAGTAACTGTGAATATTAAATAGTAGAAACATAATATCGATTCTAAACTTCTTGCCTCAAGACAGCCAGCCATTTATATAGAAAAAATAATTTAGTCAACTATCTATTCTCCATCTATAATGTTCCTTCCTGTTGTAGTATTTATTTTTATTCACTGTGACCAGGGAAAAAGATAGGTGTGCTGTCAGGTCTCATGGGATAAGGGGCTGAGGTTGTTTCCTCTGATCAAATCCCTACACCCAGCTATTACTAAGGACAAATAATGAACAGACTTGCCAAAATGAATTGAACAAAATGAAGCCTTTTAAGCTTTAAAGAAGTCATGTGGTATCTAAAGTGCAACCATAGATACTCTGGGTTAAAATACTTAAAAAGTGACCTTTTGGAAATTAAGTCCTTGTGCCCAGGAACAATTCTTGGGGTTTGGAACATCTTCCCAAAACAACTTTTTCATTCTGCAAAGGAGAAACGAAGCCCTGTAATTAGAAGGATGTTCAGAATGAAAACACATTAACAGTTACCAAGCACAGAATCAGCATGAACTCATGGATCACCTCAGAATGACCAAATCCAAATTCACATTTGGATCCACAAAGTGTTCACTAAGTTTCTATGAAGACCAAATTAATAACCAACCCTTTCCTACTGAAAGCTGTGTGACAGGCACTGTACTAACTCCTTTGCATAAGTTTTCCTTAGAAAATATTTTAAATGGCCATCACATGGGCTATCAGAAACAAGCCCACTTGTTATGGTCCCATCCCAATCATTCAACTAAAGCAGGAGATCAGTCTGCCATGTCTTCCCTCCTTCATCTGATAGAGGACTAACACTTCTATGGATGTGTGTGAGAACACCTCATGAGCTGGGCGTCTCAGCAGAGTAGTGTGGCACCCATAGAGCTACCGGGGAACTCAAGGCCATTTGTCAAACCAGATACCTCAGAGCTTTCTGAAGCACTGTCCTCTGAGGAGCAGAGTGCTGCCTGCTGCCATGATGGACTGTGCTGATCACCATGAAACATCTGCTTTTAAGATCTTGTGATCAGAGCTTGAGAGATGGCTCAGACTGTTCTAACAGAGGTCCTGAGTTCAATTCCCAGCAACCACATGGTGGCTCACAACCATCTATAATGAAATTTGGCGCCCTCTTCTGACATACAGGCATACATGCAGACAGAGCGCTGAATATGTAATAAATAAATAAATCATAAAAAAACAAATAAAATAAAACTGTTATTAAAAAAAAAAAAAGACCTTGTGATCTCACTAAAATCTTCAGTCCAGACTGCAGAGCTCTAAAAGCCATTTTTACCAAACCTAAGAATATACTGTCTAGGATTTCCTGTTACATGTCAACTGATTCCTGAATGCATATAAAGAAAAAAATTTTAAAGCTGAATTCTGCCTTCAAGTTTATGTTGTCCTATCGAGATGACAAGCCATTTCCTGAAAACAACCTTTCCTTTTGTGTCATGTTAATTGTATACAGAATTCATACAAAGACATTTTCAGCACTTTTATACTTATTAATATTATGAGCTAGGCTTTATGTCAGACTTTGAACATATTTAAGTTATACTCTTTATGGGAAAGCCCTTCACACCAAGTGCAATACCTCTGGTGTGAGATTAACAGTGTTCCGAGCAGCAGGACACAAGAAGAAATAATGATGGGCACAATCACATACAGCCCTGCGTCAGTCTGCCGCTTGTCCATGTCATCTGGAAGAGACACAAGTCAAGCCATCAGCCACTTGAGGAGACTACTCTGTCAAATCATCTACAGAACACATATTCTAATTTCACCAGAAGTGTGCATTGCCTCCAAACATACAGAAACTTACAAATGAAGACATTAGGAGCTGCAGAGGGGCCTTAGGGGTTGAGAGCACTGGCCGCTCTTACAGAGAGCCGGGGTTCAGTTCCCAGCACCCACATGGCAGCTCACTACCATCTATCACTTCATTTTCAGGATATCTGACATCTGATTCCCTCTCCGGCCTCTGGAGGCATTAGGAATGCACGTATGTTCAGGCAAACAGTCATCCATGTAAAAATTAAAACAAGTATTTTTGAAGGAGAAATAAAAATGCATTGTGGCCACATTACTAGTTGTTTTCGAGTATTGAATTTGAAAGTTACAAAACATTATTTTAGAATGATGTACTTGCCAGGCTTCTCCATCTAACCATTTTTAAAGAGCACCAACTAAAGTTGCTATGATGAACTCGCTATCTGCTCCTGCAGACCCTGTGGCCAACACCTGCCAATCTTCGTCCATGTAGCTCCAGACACACCGGTGGTGTCCTTGCTGCTTAAGTCCTCCGGGCCTTTGCAAGAGCCATTCTGGGCTGATGTTCTTGGGGCCGCTTCAGCCACATGTTCATTCCTCAGGGCGTGACACATGGCACCCTAGCTTGAAATGTTCTTCCCTTCCAGTCTCAGAGCTTCCAGGCTCAAGGGCCAGAGCCCACAGAAAGACCATCTAGCCATCCTTTCCTCACCACATTTTAGCTCCCTGTCTCCATCTCATGTGCATTTGCCATCAAGGTACTGGCATTGCATCTTAAATGATGTATTCACTGACCATCACTGCCTGTACAGCATTGAGACCTAAGTCCCACAAAGGCAGGCTTCTGTTCACCATTCTGTCTTTGGTCCTTAGAAAATGTTCAACACACACTTGTTGAACAATAAATAATTACTATTCTAGAAGAAACTAAAATATTTCCCCTTTGAAACTGCATTATTGGGTTGCTTGGATTTAACAACTTAAAAAGTAATGAAAAGTTAAAATATGGGTAAGTGCAGTAATTCAAACAGAATATGCTCAGTGAATTTAACTCTACAGTTTTAGACAAGAACATTTTTTTTTCTTTGAACAACCCAATGACACATCTCAGTAAAACTCTCAGATCTCCCATGATCCTATGAGGAAGAAATTAGTCTGGTAATAGCATAACATAGGAAATACATAGAGACAGAAAAGTAGGGCCTCAGCAGGGAAAGTATTTACCATGCAAGTCTGATGACCTGAGTTCAATGCCTCAAACCTGGAGTAGAAGGAGAGGGTTCCCAGAGGTTGTCCCCAGGCCTCCACTTGGGTGTGGGGCACATGTACAGAGAATCAGTGCTAGCACATTCATCACACATACTTTTTTTTAAGAAAGAAAATGCATTTATTTTTTTACCTTGGGTGAAACCATTAATTATCTTTGGTTTCCCAACTCCTTCCATAAATACTGGATAAAGACTAAACTGATATTTCTCAATGGGAATGAAGTTATCTGAAAGAAACAAAAAAACAGTAAAAGTTCGTGTTAACTAAGAAGAAGACCTATATAGAAAAATACAGGCTATGCTGTCCCAACACTACTCATTATTTAAAGATAGGCTTGATGGCTAAAGGGATTTCAGAAATAACCTAAACACTCCAAATTTTGCTAGTAGTAATGACATTGATTTTCAAATAAGTGTTCAAAACTCTTCCTCAGATACAAATGACTGGTTTTCCAGGGACATGCTTTAGTGAGAGCAGAGTGTGTTCAAGTTCAAGACATTTTCTCTTCTGCTCCTGAATTTCCTACTCCAGGATAGCAGTGTTCTCCTTCTCCTATCATCCCCAGGGTAGGGAAGATTCTCTTCCTGTGTGAACTTAGCTTACTTACTCTTCCCATTCAAGTAGCCTGCAGAAGTCACACAAAAAAATGGGATGGAGACTAAGGAGTTCTCTTGTGCTATCTGGGGATGTCAATAAGGTGGAGAATGGTGATCCCCCACAGCAAGGTTCAAGACAGATCTGGCAATGATTCTCACAGATACCAAGGACACATGACCAGCTGCACATAAGAGGCAGAGCTCTGAGGAGCCTGCATCCATCATCTCTGACTTATAGGACAGAGTAACCACCTACAGCAGTGATCATGAACTTGGTCCCCTGCTTATAATTTATAAATACAGTTAGCCTGAGGCTAAATTTGAGGTGTGAGGAATGAAAGGTAAGTGTGGGTCCTCTAGAGGCAGGGCAGCCCCCCCCCCCAACCTCCTTCTGGCTCTGCTGGAACTGTTGCTCTTCTATACACTTACCTTTCAGGCTAACTGGCCACTCTTGGAGGGATTACCCTGACGTAGGTCAGGAGGTCCAAAGTCCTGAGACTTCCAGCCTAGCTTTTCTACTCACAGCTTAGTGACATTATAATTGGGGACTGAGGTGGGGGCAGGGAGGATTTGGCAATAGACCTTAGAAGACATTAAAAAGTAAGATGGAAGCAACAGGAACTCAACTAAATAAATACCTTAGGTACACTTTAGAATAAAAGGCTATACGATCGTCACATATTCTGACAGAAAGGGTTGGGGAGAAGGTTTAGGACATCTGAGTGCATCTGTGTAAAACATAAGAGAAAAATGCTCACAGAAATACAGCAAACATTCTGACGAGGCAACATGAGTATAATTCAGTTGGCAGCACTTGGTGTCTGCATTTGGAAGTTGTCATTAACCACTTTGATATCTAAATTCCCAATCTACAAGGTCATACTAACCCACAAAAAGTACTGGCAACATACCATGGATGTAATACTTCTTAACATTCCAAGGGATTCTAAGCCATTTCATTCCATCATCTTCATTAAGATTCTTCCACTCAATAACCAGGTACAGCAGACTGTAATCCCCAGATGACAGGGTCCAGGAAAGGAGCACACAGCTGCTGCTCAGGGGGTAAGCACTCAGTGACTCCACGGCACTCACTGAGGGGAAGAGGAGGAACTTATTTTCAGTTCAAGATTAAGGAAATTTTACTAACAACCTTGAGAAATAACCAGATGCAGGGAGAAGGAAGAGGAGGCAGGCAATTTTTACCAATGTCATGGGGCTCATACCATCAGAATTTGGGATTTTATGATGTGAAGAAGAAAAGCGATTCTACCTCAAATCTAAAAATGGAATTTTGGTAGGGTCAAAATTGTTCTCAGCTGGAATCACACACAAGCCTATTAGCTAAACTCTCCGATTCCCATACACTTCTCTCTCCCACTGGTGAGTGACATTAAAAAAAAAAAAAATGCCCTCAGCAGAGTCCCTTCAGAAAGCCTTAGTAGGTTTCTACATCTTAGGAGGCCATTCCTATCATGCCTACATGGCCCCACAGGCCATGTCTCTACCTACTTTCGGCTGTGTCTGTTTTCCATGCAGAAGCCACCCTGATCTTCCTGCATCTCTTTTCCTGAGCTGTGAAAACTTGACCGGTGTGCATCTATGAGAAGCTAAGACTTCTCCACTCCTAATCTGTGGGAGGAAATTTGGTTCCTAATCAATATCATTTCCTCAAGATGGTTTCTCTACCCTCAACCCAAGATCAAGTTCTTGTTTACTTTCTTTCAAAAAATCATATTCCTGGTCAGACATGGAGGCATATGCCCTCAATCCCAGCATTGAGAGGTAGAGAGAAAAGCAGATCTCTATGAGTTCAAGACTAGACTGGTCTATATAGTGAGTTTCAGGCCAGCCAGGGCCATATAATGAGACCCTGTCTCAATCTCTAGGTCCCACATTGAGGTGGAAGGTGAAATCAACTCCACTAAGTTATCCTCTGACCTCCACACACATGCTGTAGTATGCGTGCCCATAAATACACATCACATACACACACTCAGAAAAATATAAACATACTAATGTGTTTTATTTTATTTTATGTGCACTGATGTGAGGGTGTCAGATCTCCTGGAACTGGAGTTACAGACAGTTGTGAGCTGTCATGTGGGTGCAGAGAATTGAACCTGGGTCCTTTGGAATAGCAGCCAGTGCTCTTAACCACTGAGCCATCTTTCTAGTCCACTAATGTGTTTTTAACTAAAAATAATAAAGTATCTTTAAAAATTTAGAAAGTGTTCTGAGCTTTAAAAAAGGAATAGGAAGCCAGGCAGTGGTGGTACACACCTTTAATCCCAGCACTCGAGAGGCAGAATCAGGTGGATCTCTATGAGTTCAAGGCCAGCCTGGTCTACAGAGCAAGATCCAGGACAGGCAGCAAAACTACACAGACAAACCTTGTCTCAAAAAAAAGTGGGGGGGGGGGATATAGGGCATATTCAAACAATAATCAAATACTTCATTGCTGTGGATATTGCTCTGTGTAAATAAAGTTCTGATTGGCCAGTGGCCAGGCAGGAAGTATAGGCGGGACAAGAGAGTAGAGAATTCAGGGAAGTAGAAGACTGGAGGGAGACACCGCCAGCTGCCGCCATGAGAAGCAACATGTAAAGACACTGGTAAGCCACAAGCCATGTGGCAAAGTATAGATTAACAGAAATGGGTTAATTTAAGAGAGAAGAAGTAGATAACAAGCAGCCTGCCATGGCCATACACAGCTTCTAAACAATGTTAGTTTCTGTGTGCTTTCTTGGTTGGGTCTGAGCAACTGTGGGACTGGCGGGTAAGAGAGATTTGTCCTGACTGGGCCAGGCAGGAATACTCTAACTACACTTCATGAAGGAAGTGACCCTTGGAAATGTTAGTAAGTTGGTAGAAACACCAGAAATGAGTACTTTTCCATTTAAAATGGCATCTTCAATACAAAATACGGATTAGAAGAGTCTATTGAAAGTGGCTCTTGGGTCGGCAAGATGGCTCAGCAGGTAAAGGCACCAGCCACCAAGCCTGACAACCTGAGTTAGATCCCTGGGGACCTACATGGTGGAAGGAGAGAACCAATTCCCACAAGCTGTCCTCTGACCTCCATACATACTCTGGCATGTGCATCCCCACCCCCAAATTAACTAACTTTAAAATATATTTTATAAAAGAAAGTATAAATGCTCATAATACTCAAATATAACAACATTAATTAAAAGGTGAGATGTTCACTACTCACAAGAAATAAAGTCCACAATAGTTTCCAACTCTCAGCAACTAATTTGAGTCCATATAGCATGCCATACAACTATTTTTTTTTTGAGCTGAGGATTGAACCCAGGGCCTTGTGCTTGCTAGGTAAGCGCTCTACCACTGAGCTAAATCTCCAACCCACAACTATTAAAATATATAGCATTTTATATACAAGTATACACTATAAATATACTACATGTAAATATATACAATAGTAATATAGTATGCACTTATAGAATACTACATACAATAAAATGTTTTATAGTCTAATTTTTAAAGAGAGATAGTAACTCGCTTCCATTGCTTCAAAAGGGTTAAGTATTATATTTACTAGAATATTGTGTTGTAGATGAACAAAACTAGTTTGCAATGTATTTCCTACACAGGGAATAAGTATGAAAATATCCTGCTCAGAGGATGATTTAGACAAGAAGGGCTGTGCAGAGGTTACAGACTAAGAGGGGGTACCCAAGCCCAACTGATACCCTGCAGTGCCACCTCCACACCTGAAGCCCAGAGAATATCATGGAAGAGACTGGAGGAGCCAGAGGCTCGGGACATCTACTCTTAGATAGCATCCCCTAGACATGAACTCTAAACAACATCATTGCCTGAGCAAAAAAAAAAAGCATAATGTCAACACCAGTTGACATGCCAACATGGACAGAGGAAATCCCACATGGTCCCAATGAATCGCTCTCTGACAGGCCCAAGAATGGCAAACATGCTCTCGCCAGTCTTGCCCACCAACCTTCTCTCTCCCTTACTAAACCACTAGATTACATTCCTAAAGCTAGGCCCTAAGGTCTCTTCCCTTATTTGGCCACTTCCTTATGCCTGACTAAAACTCCAAGGTCCAGCTATCAAAATACCAAGGTCCAGCAATCAAGATCTATTATTTGGCCACACTGGCTAACATGTCCAATCAGGACTTGCCAACTCATCTTACCACAGACTTCCCCCTTTTTCTCCTTAAAACCCATTATAGCAGAGCCACCTGTTGCTGTCTTTGTCCAATCCAGAGGCAGTCCACCCATCCCCCATCCCCTCTTCTCCCTCTGGGGTAATGAATCTTCTTTGTGCTGAGAACTTGGTACCTGAGTGTGTTCTGTGCCAACTCCGAGGGCCCCCACACCCACCCCTAGATGAAGATGGTGATCAGTGGATGCTCAGAGAGGAAGAATCAGTCTCCTCCATGGATGAGTTCCCTCACACATTGACTAATCCCAAGTGGTCATCCCTGGACACACGGACATGTGAGCAAAGCTAAAGAGACTCAGTAAATTATATAGATGTGTGCTTAATATTTAATAATAAAGAAGAGATCACGAATTTTAAAAGAGGGTACAGGGGGGAATTGGAGGGGGAGGGAAGGAGAGGCGCAGGAGTGATGTAGATGCAGTGCTATACAAAATGCCATGCAAGCAGGCCACATCATAATTTAATAGTAAGTCTAAAATAATAGTGATGATAATAACAATAATAGGATTCTGTATGAACCACCATATGCTGTGGATATCACTCTGTGTAAATAAAGTTCTGATTGGCCAGTGGCCAGGCAGGAATTATGGGTGGGACAAGAGAGAAGAGAATTCTGGGAAGTAGAAGGCTGGAGGGAGACACCGCCAGCCGCCGCCATGAAAAGCAACATGTAAAGACACTGGTAAGCCACAAGCCATGTGGCAAAGTATAGACTAACAGAAATGGGTTAATTTAAGATAGAAGAAGTAGATAACAAGAAGCCTGCCTCAGACATACAGTTTCTAAACAATGAAAGTTTCTGTGTGCTTACTTGGTTGGGTCTGAGCGACTGTGGGACTGTCGGGTAAGAGAGATTTGTCCTGACTGTGGGCTAGGCAGGAAAACTCTAACTACAACCATAAAAACAAATAAAATAAACAAATAGACAGGGCAATCACCTACTTCTGAGCATCTCTTACCTTTACTCATTGACCATGAAAATGTCAGATTAAAATTTGCTGGTGAAGCACCAATGGAATTGATGGCCAGAACTGTAACGGTATGCACTTGTTCTGTCCACAGGAAAGTGAGATTGGTCTGATCTCCCGCGTCTTCTGACCACGTCCCATTGTGGGCAGTACGATGCTGCACCACATACCTCTTCACACTGCACAGGGAATCGTTTTTCATCAGTGGCTGGAGTAAACACAAAAATGAATTAGTACATGGACCACAGCGTTTATACCAACTGAGCTCGTAGAACTCTGATTATATTCCCTCCAGGAAGCAGGAGTTAAACCAAGGCAGGCACTGCTCAATCCAGTGCTAGTGTACTGAGGAGGGGTGGAGGTTGAAACTGTATGAAATGCAGTAGGCATGGACCTATCTAGGAGTCGTGCAGCACAGGGAAATTATTTTCTCCCTCTTCATGGTTTTCTTCAGGCTCAGAGACTAAATTAAAGGCAGTGAAGTAAGAACACAGTCAGGACACTCGAAATATGAAGAATACATAGGAAATACTAAGAATCTCCCATTGTAGAGAAAGACTGACAAGAAGTTTCCTCATCTAACTAGCAAGCAAAGGCTCAGGTTCTGGGAAGAAACAAGAAGGCTCAGATGGTTATCACCACTTTGTGAACTGAAGTAAATCCGCCACTATTCTCCTTAGGATGTGCTTGGAAGATTATCTAGAGCAAGAGGAGTTTTTGCAAACAAAACAAAACCTTGAAAGTTAACAAATAACAGAAGCTATTTGGGCATTCTGTGTGGCCCTGGGCATTTCTGTCCCATAGCTTTCTATTTAAAAGAAATGATACTGTGCTATGGAAGATTCCTGTGTAAAACATATGCCAGATGGGCTGGAGTGACGGCTCAGTGGTTAAGAGCACCGACTGCTCTTCCAGAGGTTCTGAGTTCAATTCCCAGCAACCACATGGTGCCTCACAACCATCTAGAATGAGATCTGGTGCCCTCTTCTGGTCTGCAGGGACACCTGCAGACAGAGCACTGTATACATAATAAATAAATTAATTAAAAAAAAAAAAAAACATATGCCAGCTCCATGCACTTCCATTCTGAAGAGTCCAAGAATACCCTCCCTTCCCAAATAATCACCTTTCCCTATGGCAGGGAAAATTAAATGCTACCAATCCCTTAGAAAGCTACAAAGATCTGGATTTTATACCACAGATTAGAACGAGTGTCTCCAAGTAACACTGAAAAGATGTATGTATTCTGCAGGGGGTGGAATCTCGTGGGCAGTAGCAGGGGGGAAGTAAGATGTAAGAAAAAGTCTCTAAAAAATACCAGTTTTATTTCATCTGAAAAATCCCATGTCATTTTGGTATGTTAATATTTATTTATTTTTATCCATAAGTAAAAAAAAAAAAAAAATCAAGGATACTAAAAGATGCTCATGGCTCCCCTGTGCATTTACTGCTCCAGCCCTAAAAGGAGCATTTCTCTCAGTCTCGATTTTTTATGACTGAATAATAGTGTTGGAAACACTCTTCCCTCTTTGAACTGTCTTAACTTTTAGGCCCACTTAGCTTACAAAATCAAGGATATATGCATGTATACTGACCCTGCACATATACATATCTCTAAATATGTCTATAAGAGCCCACCTGTGCTTAGCATGAGCTTATGCCGATCTCTAACTCCAGTGTATGATGGTGAGAATCATTCTGGCTGATTCTCTTGCGAGTCTGGAGCTTCCTAAGAGAGCAGAGAAAAATCTGAGCTCTGCCCCATTCATCTTAATTTTTCCAATCCAAGACATACACTGACATAATAACTACTAGCCTACATCCCTGAAAAAAAAACTGCACAACTCCAAAATGTTTATGTAGCATCCTCTACTTTCACTCTTCAGACTCATTTCCAAAGTTAACTAAGCCTTTTCCCTTGCCACCCACACTGAGGTAATTTCATACACTTATGATAGCCATAACCTAATCTGTATTTCATCCTTCAATCCTCCAGTCTATGGTTTTTTAAAAATCTGTATACTTGAACGTTTGTTCTTTGTCCTATGAAGTTTCAGGTTTGGGCAAATGTGTAGTGTTGTGTGCCTACCACCTACCATTTCATTTTCTTTTTCTTTTTCTTTTTCTTTTCTCTTTTCTTTTCTTTCTTTCTTTCTTTCTTTCTTTCTTTCTTTCTTTCTTTCTTTTTTTTTTTTTTTAAGACTGTGTAGCTTTGCACCTTTCCTGGAACTCGCTTTGGAGACCAGGCTGGCCTCGAACTCATAGAGTTCTGCCCCCCCTCCCCCAACCAGTGCTGGGATTAAAGGCATGCGCTACCACAGCCCAGCACCATTTCACTTTCTACTGAAGAGTCTCACTCTGTAATAATGATTATGAATACAGTGGTCTGAATAACTCATGTGCAAGTTTTCCTGTAGAGAAAGTTTTTTAAGTCACCCAGGTAAGCATCTATAAGCATGATGGTCCATCAAGGATACATTTAGCTTACAAAGTGGCTGCACAAGTTTGCATTTCCACAAGCAGCAAACCAAGTTTCTTGATGCTCTGTATTCTCAATCAGCAATCTGAAATATCTTTGAAAAGAAATCAGCCATTTTAATAGACGTGGAATCATACCTCATTGCTGTTTTACTTTGTAAATCCTCAACAATGGCAAACAATGTTGAGACGCCTCTCATGGTTTTTTTTTTTTTTTTTTTTTTTTTTTTTTTTTGCCCCCTGTGGGTCTGCTTTGGTTAGATATGTAGACTAGACATTTGGTCTACATTTTTATTGAGATATTTGTTTTCCTACTGTTGAAGCTGCAGTGCCCTCACTACAATGATATTTTCATTCTCTTGACAATCTTTCCCAAGTCAGAATTTATTTTAATTAAGTTCAACCTACTAACACTGAAAAACTGAAGAACATTCGTGAGATTGCTGACGTCAACACTTTGGCCACCAAACCTGATGACTTGAGTGTGATCACTAGAGCCCACAGGGTGGGGAAAGAGAAGCAACTTCTGTAAATTATCTTCTGACCCTGCACATGTGTCAGGGCTACTCAAGAGTGCACACACCCCACAATAAACAAACCACAAATAAATACATGTAGAAATCATTGTCTTAAAATGTTGAATGTCACACCTCAAGGACAGGTTAGGGACATGGCTCAGTTCGAGGAGGCTCTAATGACTGAAGGAGGAAAAGGGAATGATGTGATAATACAGATGTGATAAAAATATTCCAGACTCAGCATTTCCAACCTGGCATTCAGTGGTGCTGCAAACCAAAACTCATGAAGTGCTAACATGACACCTAAGAAGTTTCAGATCTGTGAGCATTTTGAATTTCAGACGTTTGCTTGGAAATGTTTTACTGGTAAAGAGTGCACAAATATTCCAAAATCCAAAAACCTCCAAAAAATGCTCAGCCCATGTTTGATTATTACCCATAAACAAATATTCACAGTCCTCACTGATATATAACTGGATAAATAAATTTGATGCAACATAAAAGTCTGCCACGAGAAAGAATTCTGTCATTTTTTTATAGATTCTCCACTTATAAGCAAAAATTTAACTCTCATTCCTCAAGCAGCAGCTTGTCACAGTGACTTCATTCCAAAAAGTACAACATAGAAAGGGAGAGAGTCACCGTGTGGTGAGAGGCTACACAGTTCCCAATGCCATCTTACCAAGAATCACCTGTCCTGAGATAGTATGTAGACTTAATCTAGCATGACAAAATGTTGCTTAAAAATGTGTACTTTGTACCCCAAACCCCATTTGGCTACCTAATCATTAGCAAACACCAGAATATCTGGGAGAAATTATACAAAATTCAGCTTGACAGGAATAGTTATGAACTGTAGTTACAATGATATCAGGATTTTTTAATTAACTGTAACAAATGTATCGTATTAATATAAGATGTTATTCATAGAGAAAACAGGAGGTGGGGATTTGAGAAAATTCTCTATGTTCTTTGCTATTTTTCTATAAGTCTAAGACTACTCTAAAAGAAAGTTATTGCAAAATATTTGTTTACACAGTAAAGATGTATCTCTGCCTAAGGTACATTGTGATTCTTTTAATAAAGAGCTGAATGGCCAAGAGCTAGGCAGGAAAAAATAAGCAGGACTTCTGGGAAGAGAGAGGAATGCTGGGAAGAATAATCTAAGTGCATAGGAGACACTAAAGAGGTCTGACATACAGTACAAAGTAAAGGTAACTGAGCCGCATGGCAGAATGTAGATTTAAAAATACGTGTTAATTTAAGTTATAAGAGCTAGGTGACAATAAGCCTAAGCTAGAGCCAAAATTTCATAATTAATAATACATCTCCATGTCATTATTTGTGGGCCAGCAGTCCAAAGAAAATCCAATGAGAAAGCATACTACAAAAAGTTTTATATGCAAAAATGTCAGAGAAATAGTTTTTATTTACTTTAAAAATACATCCATTTATTTTTTGTTTATTTATTGTGTGTGTGTGTCTGTGTATGTATGTGTGTGTGTGACTGTCTGTCTGTCTATGTGTTTCTGCCATGGTGCATATGTGGAGGTCAGAGTACAATGGTAGAAGTCAGTTCTCTCCTTTCACCATGTAGGTCCCAGGGATCAAACTCAGATTCATTATGCTTAGTGGCAGGTGTCTTACGCCTGAGCCACCTTGCCAGAAATTCAGAACTTGTTTTCCATGCACGTACACTTACCCTGTAACTCTGAGGGACATGCAGCGCATAGACTGCATACTCTTAGGAAATCTTACTCTAGCTTGAGAACCTGGATTAGGGAGGTGATGTGCTTTGGCTCCTGAATATCTCCACCAAAGCCCTGTGTCAAATGTTTACCATCAGCTGTGCTGCTGGAGGGGAGGTACAAACTTTAGGAGGGAAGACCTAGTGAAAAGGAGTGAAGTCATTAGGGGGAATTCCCTCAAAAGGCGTGTTGGAGTTCTTCTCTTTCTCCTTGCTCTCTTTCATGTTCCTGCTGCCACTTGGGGAGGGTCAGTTTCTTAAGCCATGTGCTCCCACCATGATGGTCCCAAAGCAATGGCACCAACATAACATGGAGCTTTGAAACCCTGAGCCAAGGTAAACCTTTCTTTTATATATATATATATGCTGTTTGTCACATGAACTTTGTTAGTGATGCAATACAGACTAACACAGAAACTGGAATCACTGAACTACTGCTCAGGTTAGGAAACCGAAGCAACACAAAACAGAAACTGAGCTAATTAAGGGTAGTTCATCCAAGGAAAGGCAGTCAAGTACTTTGAGAGACAGTAGGCTAGTAAAGATGTTATCCCTGCCCTCAGATCAACCCTGAGGAATCTATACCATTCTACTATCCAATATGACAGCCACTAGATACTTGCAACCATTTAAGTTTAAGTCAATTAAATTAACTAAAAGTGAAAATGTAGGTTTTGCAACACACTGGATGCAACTCAAGCAATAAAGCTGTAGGTGGCTGCCATGTTGAGCAATGCACACACAAACTGTTCTTGCCATTATAGAAAGTTCTACCAGGCTACATCACTGAGGAAACATGGGAGGCAGGCATAAGGTAACCATAGGAACTACCTAGAAAGAAAAGCCATTGTTCTGCTCAAGGGCATGATGGAGTATGAGGAAGGAGACACACAATAAACAAACAAACAAGCAAATGTATTTTTAAAGTAAATAAAAACTATTTCTCTGACATTTTTGCATATAAAACTTTCTGTAGTATATCCTGGGCCACAAGGCAGTTGTTACAGCTATGAGGAGATAAAGACAAGCTACTTAGATTCTGTTCATGGCTGATCCTTGACAACGCCTGAGCAATGTCACTGTCCATCCCCCTCTGAAGAAATATTCACTATCCAAAAAATATCAGTGCCAATTGTTAATGTTACTTCCAAGTAAAAATGTTGAAATGGAAGACAGTTTAGAAACTACATTACCATGTAAACAAAATTATTTAGTAACTGGAATGTTAAACTAAATGCATAAAACTCTTTTTTTTTAATTTAATTTAATTTTACATATCAATCATGGGTTCCCCTGTCCTCCCCCCTCCCGCCCCCACTCCCGCCTTCCCTCCCAGTGCCCCGCCCCCATTCCCATCTACTCCAGGGCAAAGACTCCCCTGGGGATTGGCTCAACCTGGTAGATCCAAGACCCAGCTATACCACTCTTGGGCATATACCCAAGGAATGCTCAATCATACCACAAGGGCATTTGCACAGCTACGTTCATATCAGCATTGTTTGTAATAGCCAGAACCAGGAAACAACCTAGATGCCCTTCAACTGAAGAATGGATAAAGAAAATGTGGTACATATACACAATGGAGTACTACTCAGCAGAGAAAAACAATGACATCATGTGGTTTGCAGGCAAATAGGTGGATCTAGAAAAAAATCAACCTGAGTGAGGTAACCCAGACTCAGAAAGACAAACATGGTATGTACAAACTCTTACATACCCCAATTTTTATATAGGGGTTGGTCTTAGATCAGGAAACTATTTTTTTCTTTCTTTCTTCTTTTCCTTTCTTTTCTTTCTTTCTTTCTGTTTTTTTTTGTTTTTGTTTTTGTTGTTGTTGTTGTTGTTTTTCAAGACAGGGTTTCTCTGTGTAGTTTTGGTGCCTGCCTGCTGTGGATATCGCTCTGTGTAAATAAAGTTCTGATTGGCCAGTGGCCAGGCAGGAAGTATAGGCCGGACAAGAGAGAAGAGAATTCTGGGAAGTAGAAGACTGGGGAGAGACACTGCCAGCCGCCGCCATGAAAAGCAACATGTAAAGACACCGGTAAGCCACAAGCCATGTGACAAAGTATAGACTAACAGAAATGGGTTAATTTAAGAGAGAAGAAGTAGATAACAAACAGCCTGCCACGGCCATACAGTTTGTAAACAATGTAAGTTTCTGTGTGCTTTCTTGGTTGGGTCTGAGCGACTGTGGGACTGGCGGGTAAGAGAGATTTGTCCTGACTGGGCCAGGCAGGAAAACTCTAACTACAAATGGCACCCAACGTGGGGCAAGAGTTTCCACCTAAAACCTGAGAAAAAAGATTCTAAGACGGAGCTAAAAACAGCTTCCTAGTTGTCTCCCTCAAGTTAGCTACAGCCTGCCAGTTTGAGCTACTATGGCAGGTTTGTGGCGTGTGCGTCTGACCTACAGTGTGGCAGGAATGAGGAATCTATAAGCGACGCTTTACTCTGCTGCATGGTGGATTTAGTCTTTGCGAGTTTAAAAAAAAAAAAAAAGGGTTTCTGGGATATGCACTGCTTTGATAGAACTGCTTCTGATAGTTGATGGTACACATGGCTCCAGACCCAGAGCTGTCGGTAAACTGTACCACCGCCATGTTGGGAAACTGAGGTGGGTGGAGCCAGCAGCCACAGTGGCATTTCAGTCTTACAAAGATGGATATTATACACAGAGAATCTGGTTTGTCTTGTCTTTGAGACTTTTAACTACAGAAAAAAATTTGATCATAAAGACTGTTGAGTTAAATAAATATGTAAATTTTAAAGGTACCTTGACTTCAAAATTTGGATATAAGGATATATTGCTTTGGAAAAGAGTCTTTGTCTGTGTAGTTTTGCTGCCTTTCCTGGATCTTGCTCTGTAGACCAGGCTGGCCTCGGACTCACAGAGATCCTCCTGGCTCCGCCTCCTGAGTGCTGGGATTAAAGGTGTGCACCACTGCTGCCTGGCTAGGAAACTATTTTTAAACATACATTGACTTTCTTCCTTTTGGGGATTGAAATTAATTTCATATTTACATAATAAACATACCATTGCCTACCTCATGTATTTTATTCCTAAGTCAGTCTTAAGCTTGATCTCTACTCCTGAAATTATTTATTTGGGATAGAAATCAACTCTTCAGAAGAATGGATGCTTTGGCATTTCCAAGTTGATCATCCATCATTATAGAAAACACTCATCCTATGCCATCACACAGATAAAATAGTCTCTTACATCTTATGTGCTTAAAGTGTGAAAGGAAATCCATGTTTACATTGTTCAGGATTCAGTTGAAAACAAATTGTGGACTTAAAGCAACACTACTTATCATTTAGTGATCTTACCCTGAGACAGATGACAAATATGAAGCCCAAAGAGCCCAAGACTTTTCCAGAATAGCAATGGCACAATTATAATTGACCTGAGAAAATAATAAAGGCTCCTGACTATGTCAGAACTCCAGATGCTTAATTCTGAGCAACCACCTCTCCAAAATGCATTAAAACATAAGGTTTGGGGTCACTTGTGAGATTAATAATGACAGCTTTATAAACAAAGAACAAACAAGTCCAGGATAAAATAAAAGATAGAAATTAGAGGTACCTTCCAAAGCAAGGTGACATTTCTCTCTTTTCTAGTGACATCGCCACTCATTATTCTCCAAAATTCAGGTCCTCTCACGGGAACTGCAAATGATAGGGAGCCCAAGTTGGACACACGTTCTTGAAAGGAATGTTTTCAGTCACATTTAAAGCATACGCTTCTGCACTTTCAAGAAACATTAACAAATGTTCACAGACCTTTCACATCCATGACAAGCGTGTAGGCTGGACTGCTCCAATTACTCCAGTACCCAAGACCATCCAGCCGCCTGCAGCGCACCTGTGCCACGTAGACTGCACAGAGGTCCAGCACTGGCAGGCTGGCAGACTTTGATTTTGCATCAAATACCTCATGCATCTGTAACAGAAGTCACACTGTCAACACACATGTCTCCTATGGGTCCTGAAGTATGCTTTTATTTTAAACCTTAACACGATTCCAAACGTAAGACTGAGTGATGTTGTATGTTCTCACTTCAAAAACCCATGACATTTGGCCAGTCAGGAGACTGCTGCCTCCCACATCTGGTCATTCCCTTGTTGTCTCATTGTCAAGGTCAATTCCAAATGTACTCTGGCCCTACTGCTAATCCTTGTCCTCTGATCCTCTCTCAACCACAAAAACAAGAATTCAAAAATGGTGGTCAGACAGGGCCCTTCTCTCTAGAGAATCAAGGAGATAAGACCACAACTGATGTCACTGTGCTAATGATATCATCAGGGTTTTTGCATTTCCATTCTTAGCAAGCTGCTCCTGCAAAACTGACACAAAGTTTCTTCTATGCACACTCAACGCTATGATTGTGTAATAAAAGTCGCCTCTTTTGAGCTGGATGGTGGTGCAGCATTTGGGAGTCAGGAAGATCTCTGTGAGTTCCAGGACAGCCAGGACTGTTACACAGAGAAACCCTGTCTTGCAAACAAAAAAACAAAACAAAACAACAACAAAATAGTAGCCTCTTTCTAAATGTTCCATGCATGTACATACTGAAAGATATCAGAAGCTTAAGCAAAATGTGGGTCCCTGAACAATGAATGTGGAAACAAAGGATGAAATATGGCAAATATTTCTTCAAAGAAGACCTTCTCCAAACCTTTAATGTCATAAACTGCATCTCTACCCCAGGAAGGTGCAAAGAGGCAGGGTTTCCTGAGCCTAGTTAGCCAGGCAATCTCTATTTCACAGAACAGTTCATTGGGAAAACATCCTGCCAAGTATACTTTGGGAAAGGCTGGAACATTTTTGTTCCTTACAAGGATTAGACTTTGACAATCTAAGTCAGTGCTTCCCAAACTTCCTAATGCTGTGACCCTTTAATACTGTTCCTCATGGTGTGGTGACCCCAACCATAAAATTATTTTCATTGCTACTTCATAACTGTAATTTTGCTACTGTTGTGAATCATAATGTAAATATCTGATATGTGACCCCTGGGAAAGTGGTTGTAACCTGCAGGTTGAGAACTATTAATCTAAGTAATGAAAGCAATTACACAGTATAGGAGAGTGTACTATTTGTATGCTAGTGACAGTGAGAAGCAATGAAACTCTGGAACATTAGAAGATGCTGTTGCATGTTTAACTCTCAATAGATGTGATTACCTACAGGAGACAGACATGCATGAGATTGGTCATGAAAGGGAGAGGGGCTCACAGGGCCCCCACTTATCCCTGAGGGTTTTACTGTTGCTAGGGGAAGATGAGACATTTTTTTTTCAGTGGTTTTCAGTGGTAAGCTGGCCATGTTCCTGTGAAAAAATTCCTTACCAAAGATGGAGGAAGATGACTGGCTAGGAAGAGGAAAGGGATCAGAGGTAGTAAGAGGGGGGTGAATATGATCAGAATAATTTATATATGTGTATATATATATATATATATATATATACATATATATATATATATAGTGTGTGTGTATGTATATATATATATGTATATAAAATATCATAGTGAAACCCATTATTAAGTATAATTAATGTATGTTCATAAAACACTTAAATAGCATTTAGTAGTCTCAGCACTTGGGAGGGTAAAGTATCAGAAGTTCACAAGTTGAAGGCCAGCCTGGGATACAGGATAACTTTGAGGGCAGCCTGGGCTACAGAGTGACTTGAGGCTAGCCTGGGATACAGAGAGACTCCAACTTACAGAGGGACAGGGGAAAGGAGGGGAGAGAATAGAGAGAAAAACAATTAGAAATAAAGTACCTTCCATTGTATTTCTTTCCCATTTAAGCCATATCGAATCTGGAACTGAAGGTTATTTTCTGGAAAGACAGGCTTTTCCCAAGATATTTTTAATAATCCAATGTTTATAGTAATCTCTGCTTTCACACTAGATGGAGGTAGTGGTTTTACTAGAAATTTAAAAATAATATCATGTAATAGTAACTTAAACAGCAATATTAATCATCTGATACTTCATATCTATAGAGTCATGATGTCTTTTTGAAAGCTTTCTCATTCATTGACTTATCCTTACAGCTTTGTGTAATACATAAGAAGAATTATTATCTCCACTTTGTAAGTACAAAGTTCACTGAAAACCTCATCAGTACATTATCCATGTCACTTTGCAAGGTCAGAGAGTACGCTGAATGAGCCATTCGAAGCTCGCTTTCTATAATCTGAGGAAACAGATTTTAATAAGCAGAGAATAGAGGCAAAGGTGACTAAGATCGCAAATGATTTTAACACGATTGAAAAAATATAGACACATTTAAAGAAGAAATGCATAAAAATATAGAAATGCACAGAAGACGGTTACCTTGTAACAAAGACTATAGAGGTCCAGCCCCTTATAGTCTTTTCCCACAGTTCTAGAAGAGACACTACCAGCAGCAAAGAATTGATCTGAGGGATATCAAATGAATCTAAGCACACCGAGCTCTTTAGTCCATTCACTTTATTCTTCTCAGTCAATTCTATCTACAAAGCTTCATTTCTGTTCTCATAGTTAGTACCTCTCTGTCCCTTCTTCTACTGTTCTCTCAGTTCTTTCCATCTTCTCTCAAGTTTCCAGTTTATATACACATACAATCAACAATTCTCTGGCTGCACCACTTTCTGGTAGGGTGGGGCAAGTGTACTTGGTTGCTAGGTAGCCTTCATCACAGCTTGATGTACCTGGTATATAAAAGCCCTTACCTTTGAGTTAATTGTTAAAGGGAAAATCTTTCAGAACGAGGGATACCACTTGGGCGATGGGAGAAAGGAAGGTTTAAGCTTAATTTGGACAAGAAATACAGTTTTGTACCTAATATCTGCCTAGCCTTGACAGTTGTCTCAGTAAGATATTTACCTTATCTCAGGAAACTAGCAGGTAGTCTGAGTGCTTATCTATCTGCAGTCTGTCCTTGTATGTTTGGCAAGTATCTCAGATAAAATACTTTTGTCTGGAAATGGCCCTAGCTGGATGCTTGCTAATGAAGATAACTACAGAAAGGCAGACTTCTGAGTCTAATGTTAAAAAGGGGGAACAAAAGCCTGGGGATGTTATCCAAGTACTCTGAATTGTATAAGGGAAATTGTGCCCAGTGAATGGTCAACCACACTGTTAGAAGTTCTTGGGAAAAGAATCAAATGGGAAAGCTACAATAGCACACCAGGAATTCATTGCAGGATACAGCTAACATATTGAAAAGCCAGGATCACCAATACACCTTGAATTTTGGCTTTATCCTCTGGAAGAGCCCTACTCTTCCAGATATTAGCTTTTGTCATTGACAACTGAATTCCTACTTCATATTTCTGTGGCTCACAACAACCTTGTTTCTTCTTCCTCCACCTCCCTCCCCCGCTCCCTGCCCTCTTGTCTTGGTAAGGTCTCACTTTGTAGCCCTGGATAGTTTAGGACTCATTGCATAGATCATGCTGGTCTTGAACTCACAGAGATCTGCCTGCCTCTGCTTCCCTAGCACTGGGATTAAAGGTGTGCACTACAACCAGCTACCTTTTTTTTTTAACATCTTATGTTGCTGCTCTTGACCTAACTTTGACTTACATCCATAATGTGCATTTGCCCAACATTATCAATTTTTCCCATGGAGGGCCATTTTTGTTAATAATAAGACTATAAGGCAACGTGACTTGTTGGACTAGAACCTGGAAGTCCAAACACAGCTTAAGCCTCTAGATCTCCTAATAGCATCATGACATCAAGCATGAACTTCACAGTACCACATCAATCTTGTCTTTACTTGTAGAAGACACCCCTAAATGGAGCAATGGGTTCAGCTGCCATAGCAATGTGCTAAAATTCTTAAGTACTATACTTCCACACCAGCTGGTAAAGAACTTTTCTCCTGAGATCATCCCCCACCCCCATCTCAGCTCCCCTCAGCTCCCCTCCATAGCTGCCATGAGCTATCATCTAACAGGTTAACACCAGGTAGAGCCTGAGGTCTCTAAGATGGTGGCCAGGGTTCTCCTCTTCTTGGAAATTATTCTGATGGGTACCTCTGCCATTGAACTATCCAAAGAGAGATGGCCTTTGACTGGAATATGAAGTACACAATTCTAGTGACAGAAAGGAATAGAAAGAAACCCACCAACCCATAAACTGAAAAACCACAGATAGGGTGTTGTATGGGGGAAGATAGGAAAAGACTCTGAAGACATTCGTGATCTACTCCCAAAATCTGTTGACTCCCTCAAGCTCTGTAAGTCAGGACCCTGTTGATTCATAGAGAACAAAGAATACCTGGATTAGCACAACATTAGTGTTTGCCATCATTCTCCTCCTCCAAGTCTCACTTCTAAAAACAACCACTGTGTAAAAAGTGTGGCCTCTTGTTTGAGCAGTACTTTTTAATCATTTAAGCAATCAACACTAGTACTTTAGGCCATTCAGGACAAAACACCTTGAACTTGCCATTAGTATGTAGTTTCTCATGATCATTAAATTCCTCATAGCTCATGATAGTATCCATTTCTAACCCCATAAGATCTAACTTTCATCTCTGGAAAGGCCATTTCTTTTTAAGAAAGTCCATATTTAAGACAATATAGGAATTGATTCTTTGGTTGTGGTTCAGTGGATCACATGGATGGATTCAGTGACTACCAAGAGATAGTGCACACACAGCCCACAGTGATGCACACATCAAGGGAGTATAAAGAGCTACACACACAGTTGATGGGTGGTACAGAATGTCTACATGCCTAATCCAAGTTTTGAAAGCTAGGAAGAGGTGGAGCTGAGATTTACATCCGAAAGCTTCATTTCCACATTGCTCTCTTCCTAAGGCAAAATGATTTAAAATTCTTTAAGTTTTGGGAAGCAAAGCACTCAGTGTTATCCAGAGAGCAGTTGCTGGCTTCATGTTGTGTGTGACTGTTCATGGCTCTTTATTAGCCTAGAGTATTGAGGAACAGAAAAGTACCAATTGCAGTAAAAACACAATGGAATCATGCAACAGAAGAGATAATTAATCAGTTGAGCATTTATATGGGAAAACAGATCTAATAACTAAAATGAGTTCATCCTATATTAAAAAAATAGATTCTACTTCAAATGTGTGCTGATTAATGGAAAAATATACTGATTTTTGACATAATTTCCTAATAAAATAATGTATAGCAACAAAATAAATGACCAGAAATGGGTCATTTTTCAAATATTCCACAATGACTTTGGAAGAATACATCAAATCAATCAATCAATATCTCTCTCTCTCTCTCTCTCTCTCTCTCTCTCTCTCTCTCTCTCTCTCTTTCTCTCCCACTCCCCCCCCCCCGCCTATTTTTTGAGACAGAGTTTCTCTGTGTAGCTTTAGAACCTTTCCTGGAACTCACTTTATGCCCAGACTGGCCTCTAACTCATAGAGATCTGCCTGCCTTTTCCTCTCAAGCTCTGGGATTAAAGGTATGCGCCACCACCACTTAGCTCATCAAATATCTCAAAGGTTCTTTGAATCCTTGGATCTGGGTACTTCTTAAAAAAAAAAATACATAATTATCAATAACTATCATTACAGATCTCATCATCTTTGTCCATTTTCTTCACTTTCTTTAGATATTTCAAATGTCTCTTACCCAGAATCCCAAATTAAAGTCTTGAAATATGATTACT
The DNA here is from genome assembly GCF_903995425.1 of Onychomys torridus. Lineage (NCBI taxonomy): Eukaryota > Metazoa > Chordata > Mammalia > Rodentia > Cricetidae > Onychomys > Onychomys torridus. Next base: position 118,918,837 of record NC_050444.1, read on the forward strand.
CAGCTTATATTATCCAAATGAAACTTTCAGATAAAAATAGCCAGTGCTTTCAGAACTACACTACAGGGATCCTTTATATGTTGTAAAAACCTCACAAAACTGTGCTCACAGTAGCACATGCAACTCAGGAAGTGTTGCATGGAAGTATCCAAGTGCTATGAATCTGTTATCCATATGTATAAACAAACCTGCTACAGACAGTATAAAATAGACTCAAAATGGTAACAAAAACTCAAAACTAGAGACCTTCCTAAGGCCAATTCCTCTATAAACAAAATCTTTTTTTTTTCTTCAAAATCTAGTGTGATTAGAAAATGGCACCCAAATCTAAGGAAAATACACCTACCTACAGAGTCGGGAAGGACACATGTTGGTGGAGAGTCAAGTGAACCTAAAGAATGGTTGATCTTGATCCACATTGTGTAGCCAGATAATAGAAAGATGGGCTGGAAAACACATTCATAAAAGCCATCCCTCTGCAAGATGCAGCTTTTGGACTCAGATGCAGGATGAATAGATGGACTATCGGAACAATACAGGCTGCTCCTTAAAAGATATTTTAAAAAAAAAATCCAGTTAATATGCAGTATTAATAAGAGGACGAAGATATTTTAGAAATCTGATTTGTTGTTCAAAAGAGATTGTGTTCTCTGTCTGAAAATGGGAGCTTTTATTAGAAAGGCACTCTTGGGTGCCTAGCTCTCTCGGGATCTTAGTCTTTCCTAAAAACAGTAACTATAAACATGCTGTATGAGTAAGGAGGAGTGAAGGAAACTCGAAGAGCTGACAAGAAGGGAGGTTACACCAGCCCACTGGTTCTCAGCCTTCCGAGTGCTCTGGCCCTTCAGTACAGCTTCAGGTTGTGGGCATCCCAACCATAAAATTATATTGTTGCTAATTCATAACTGTAATTTTGATACTGTTATGAATCAATGTAAGTATTTTTTGGAGATAGAGTTTTTTTTTTAAGATTTATTTATTTATTATGTATGCAGAAGAGGGTGCCAGATCTCATTACAGGTGGTTGTGAGCCACCATGTGGATGCTGGGAATTGAACTCAGGACCTCTGGAAGAGCAGTTGGTGCACTTAACCTCTGAACCATCTCTCCAGCCCCAAGATTTATTTATTATACAGTGTTCTGCCTGCATGTATGCCTGCAGGCCAGCAGAGGGCACCAGATCTCATTACAGATGGTTGTGAGCCACCATGTGGTTGCTGGGAATTGAACTCAGGACCTCTCGAAGAACAGCCAGTTCTCTTAACCACTGAGCCAGGAGATAGAGGCTTTTAAGGGGGTTGGGATCCACAGGTTGAGAACCCCTGTACTAGAGGCTTGCATCGGTGACATGATTGTAGCAACAAGGATCAAAAACAGGACCGGGGGTACCTCTGGGGTGGGAGGAAAGCAGATTCTTCTCACTTTAAACAGTGGGTTAAATTCCAAAAGAATGTGAGAATGTAACTGATGGGAACATTTGGCTTGATTGACAGTGCCCTAATACTTTCCAGTCCAAACTGATGTAATGAAAATAAATGCCAAATCCTGATCCATACATGAATGGTTGTGAAGTATATTACTCATTTTCTCAGAAATGAATATTGTTTAAACATTAGGGGTCTCAACCAACCTACTTCCTCACAGAACACAGTGTGTTTCCTCTCTTTGAAGTGGTCCTTCTGACACTGCTCTGAAAATGGTATTTAAATGATGAAAGCTCTGACTACTCTCTCTACAGGGATGAGAATGAGAAGGAAAAAGAAATGAAAATACTAAAATCTTTTCTTATCTACCATCTTTGTAGTATTTTCTGCTCAAGGTCATCTGTGTATGTGTGTGTGTGTGTGTGTGTGTGTGTGTGTGTGTGTGTGTGTGTTCAGATAACCAGTGGTGAATGAGAAATACCAATGACAGAGGGATTTGTAATCGTCACTAAAATAGCAGTGCAGACACAGTGGCAAAGATCTAATTTGGAACGATTAGCATCATCATCATGACAGCAATAACCAATAATTCACAATAATTGATTGCTCCAGTGCAATGTTTCCTAGGAGACACTGTGTTACTTAACTACAGTGCCATTAATTGCCAATAAATGCCATTAATTGCCCCTATGAACCATATGAATCCTACCATTCTCTCCATTTTACAAACAACTTGGAATTTTACAGACGAGGAAATTAACACCTGGGAGGTCCAAAAACTCACTAAGTATTTGTAGATTATTACATGATGATCCAGTGAATGTCAGGACGGGAAATGAGCCATGGGGCTTATAAAATGGCCTTTGGCAAACATATGTTTGCATGTGAAAATGCATGGGAAGACATGTAATTAAAATGGCCTATCACGAACTTTCAATTGGTTTAAAAAATATTCATAGCACATAAGATAAAGACAATAATTTTTCCCATTTAGGAAATATGGAAATTGCCATTATTTTCCAATACTGTAGAGGCGTCAACCCAGATCATGAGGGACAGAGTTCAGATCACAGGATTTGAGAGGAGAGATATATTTTCCAAGTTGAAATTTTAGATTTTTTAAGACTAAATGGGCACATTGCACAAACTGAGATTCTCCAATACAAATTTAAATATCAGAGCATAGCGTTATAAGAGTAGCAAACATACTGGACGTCTACCATGGGATCCTCTAAAAACAAGGAGGCATTTATCCTCTCAACAGAGACACAGTTTAGGACTCATGCTATGTCAAGACAAGGGAAATACAAAGAAAGGTAAAAATAAATAAACACACAATTCTTTTTAATAGAATCTGTTACCCCTTATTAACCACTGTTTGCATCCTAAATTAATTCACTCCATTCTAAAAAGCAGTCCCATCTTGCAAAATCTTGTCCCTTTGCTTCTTTTTCCTAAAATACTGACCTTTAGCTGAATGTTGTTCAACTTTTTTTTGCACAGACTACTTTAGCCCATTCTCTGAGCCTAAATATACCACATATGAAATAAATCTCTTTGCCTCTCTTGTATGTCACTCAAGAGTCAAAATGCAATCCCAGGAAACAATGTGTATATATATGGCCTCAGGTGTGAATGTTTTCAAAGATTACAATTTATGTAATTCCTCACAATTTTTCTAACAAGTTATATATTATATTCAAACTTTTGCTCAGAGAGAAAAATGTACCAGATTTCTGCTATCCTAATAGATTAACAGAAAATCTAACTGAGCTATGCCCAGAGAAAAACAAAGAAGCAAACACAATACATACCTGTGATACCTCAACTGCACAGTGCTTCCCACAAGTGATTGGATTGTGCTGGGTGACCATCTGCAAGTCATTTTAGTTAAGTACCCATCAGTTTCACATGATATATTGATATTGACATCTATTTAAAACACATTAAAATATTAATATGAAGTACAAACACCAAAAATCATGAAAAACATTTTCTTCACATCTTTCATAGGGCTCTAACACAGTTCATGGCAACGAACGATCTTGTGGGACAGGATGAACGAGGCCTTGGGATGCTTACCCATCACATATAATTCAGCATAGCGGTGATGGCATTCCTGCCCACTACAGCAGTACACTGCGTCATAGGCAAACTTCCCTCGAGGTCTGGTGGCTTTCAAGTTGGAAAAAGTTACTTTGCTAACGTGGTCATTCACAGCGCTGTACTGTATTTCGGGGATTTTCTCAGCTAGATTCATCCACCAAACTATCTGTTTTGAGGAAATAATTTGGTTTTCATTTTTGTAGGTGCAATGAAAGGAGACATTCGATCCAACACTTGTCAGAAGTTTGGGTGGAAAGTACATGACATCTGTAACACAGAAGGAAAGATGGGCATTCAGATGGAAACAGAAACCATGATGGGAGCAGCCTGTACCACAGCAAAGAGATCCCCACATTCCCAGTTACCCTGCCAAAATCAAGTAAGTGCACTGAGAAACTGGCTGATGCTCTGGGCAGCCCTGTAGAGCCCCAGTGTCCCCTGCCCTCAATGAAAAGAGCCTCCCTGAACACCATGACACGCTTCTAAACATGTCATTTATTCATTACAACTGTGTTTTAGCAACTGTCATTTTCCAAGTGACAGGCAAAATTAGCTAAATGGAGTATCATTTATTTCCACAATGATTAATTTTCTACCAAACTATTTAAAACTGAATGTGTACACATGGGCACATACAAAAATAACTAAATAAATAAACGTTAAAGAAAAGAGAAGGACCAGTGAGATGGTTTAGCAGATAAAGGTACTTGCCACCAAGCCTGATGACCTGAGTCTGATTCCTAGGACCCCCATGATGGAATGAGAGAACTGATTCCTACAAGTTGTTCTCTGATCTCAACATGTGCACCATGGCCTATGTGTGCATACAAAAATAAATGTAATTTTAAAATTATAAGAGAATTGGTGAAACAAAGCACATGTTCTTAGCACAGATCACTATGATACCAAATCCTGACGGAAAGGGGGTTGCTGCTATTGTGGGTTTTTTGGGTTTTTTTTTTTCATACTTATGAGAGTTTCTAGTAAATGGGTAAAGAAATGGGTAAAATAGTTTGCTCAGTAATATCATGACAAATTTACTCTGATGGTTTTATATGTACCATCCACATTGGACACTGGCACTAACTGGTAAACAGAAACAGGATCGCACTGGGCAGAAGCACTGGACTATGGGCATGACTGTAATCCCAGCCTCAAGGACATGCAGCCTTCACATGAATGGGACTCCCTGCTGACCTATGCCTGTCACACACCTGATAGATGGCTAACTTTACTTAGTGTGTACCACACTCTCACTACTGAACAGTCTCAAAGCCTCAGAGCTACTCTTATTTTCTAGAAAGGGACAGAGTAACTCTCATAAATTAAGCATTTTTATTTACAGATTATTTTTAAAACCTCAAGGTATTTCAACATCAAATTCATCTAGTGAGGCTTAATTGAGAAATAAAGTTAAAATATGTATGTTTTGTGACTGATTAAATGCTTAAATCTAGGCTTAAACACAAAAAAGTGACTATCTATAAATTTATACCAAAAATTGATGAAACATACATATTAAACAAATGCTAAATACTTACTTTTCAAAAGAGCACAAATATCGTACTAGTAAATATTATGCAAAATTTAGTTTGAGGAATAGGACAGCCATGACTTTCTTTTTTTTGTTTTTTGTTTTTCGAGACAGGTTTCTCTGTGTAGCTTTGTGCCTTTCCTGGAACTCACTTGGTAGACCAGGCTGGCCTTAAACTCACAGAGATCCACCTGGCTCTGCCTCCCGAGTGCTGGGAATAAAGGCGTGCACCACCACTGCCTGGCAATGACTTTCTTTATATGGCCAAAAACCACTGATAACTTCACAATATCTACATTAATGAATTTTATTAAAAGGAGATATTCTAGTGATAATAGTAATGATATTGATTACTCAAAGGATATAGACCATGAATCAAAGCATTTTTAGGTAAAGTTCTTTTGGAATATGTTTATCACAATCCCAGAAAATGGACTTTTTAATTCTAGGAGCAGATGTGCTGAATTTTCTTTAAAGGGAAAAGTTGGAGCCTGCTTATCTAGATTATTTGTGATTCAGCACACATCACCAGCCATTATGTCAGCACAGTGGATAATACTCTAAAGAGAAATATTTGGGGGAGCTTCTTAAGTGGACTAGTTTTTGTTCCCACTGCAAGCCTCTTAGTTTGTTTCTTATATAGTGAGTTTCTTTCTCTTAGTCCTCACCTACTAGCCCTCAGAGGCAGCTAAGCCATCAGAGATTACCAGGCAGCATTATGGTTGAGACCTTTAAATTTCTCCAAAAGCCCATAAGCTAAAGGCTGGGACACCAGCCTGTGCTGCTATTGGGATCTATAAAACCTTCATGAGGGACCATCCAGTGGAAGGAGTCGGGACATTTGGAGTGTGCCCCTGATAGGGACATTGGGACCCAGGCTCCTTCTTCATTTCTCTGCATTCTGGCAGCAGTGAGCTGAACAGATCTCCTCTCCTGCAGGCTCCTACTGCTGATGAAGTGTGTTGTCACAGGCTCAAAGCAACAAGGTCAAAACTAAAACCTAAAATATGAGCCAAAATTAATTTTTCATTTTTTACAATTAAGTTTTGGGGGAATTTTGACTAGAAGGTAATTAATTATTTACCCACTTTCCTCCGCCCCCATATTTTTCTGTTCAGGATGTCTGAAGTCGAGAGAGACACCTGAGTTATAAATAAAAGTCTAGCTGTTAATAGTCACATGGTTGACTATTACACAAGCTAATTGATAAGGTTGTGTGTGTGTATGTGTGCTTGTAAATATGCTGACAATGAACTACCTAGTATCAGACTCCCCGAAGTCTGACTCAGGTTGACAAAGTCAATCTGCACCGGGTTTTCATTCTTATCTCCACACCTGCAGGGACCCCCACATGACCATATTATGTAAGACTGCAAAGTATGAGCTGGCATTTGAAAAACCAAGCAAATATAAACGTGCAGATATTGATGTACATTGTAAAGAAAAACAGAGCTGAAAACATATCCATCTAAAGACCTAAACTGAATGAGATCAAATATTTGACAAAACGCAACAAGCTAGTATATTATATGAAGTTTCTAGAAAAGCATTTATATTTAGCCTTGAATCCCAGCAAACTTTGAAAAGCAACTTTGATTCTTTTAGCGCTGCCTCTTTTTCTTGAAGGGGGAAGTTTTACATTTTAATTATGAAGTAAAACAAGAAAATAAAGAAACATCTTTCTATAGAAGCTAAGCACACTGCCCAGTGGCTAATAAAGACAGCTTTCAGTGCCGGTAGGCATGGGGGTCTTCTATTTCCTTTGCACAGCTTCCCACCTGACCCCACAGCACCACACAGAAGCCTGCACCTGGGATACTGTGGTTTTCATTCCCTCCAAGTGACTCGTAGGGCACAGCTAGTCAGTAAGACCTGCTAATAAAAGATTTGGTTTCCCTTAGGAACCAACCATAAAGTTCCAAAGCTGAATCATCAGCCTCTTATCACACACATGGGGACAGTAGAAAGTTATCTGAGGAATAAAGATAGAAAATCTCCATCTAAATCTCCTCATGCCAGGTACCCGGGTCTCCCAGGCTGAACTAATTGTTCCACACTTGGTTTAGCTCCCTCTCATGTTCTTACTTTGTGTCAAGCAATTAGTGACGCTCTTCCCAGCTCTTTAGCTTTTGAGATTCTGAACACATGGGCTGTGAACTCGTAAACTAAGACGGCATCTGATGTTTGCTGAATGTCTGTTAAGAGTCAGGTGCTATGACACACATTTCACTGTGTTATTTCACCATACAAAAGCCATCCATATAAAAACATCCTGATCTTACAGACAAGGAAACGGAGGCACAGAAAGATTAAGAACCTCTCCAAAGAAATCATAATGATGGCCCTTGTGTAAACTGGCAGACTCCAAAATCAATGCTTCTAAGACATTGATGCAACTTGCTTTCTGACTAATTAACACTTCTTTGATACAATGTAATCAATAAGAAACTTGTTGAATGAAATAGATTGACGGTGCTCAATGTTTTACATTGCTGTTTCTGTGGATCCACAATCAACTCGAGTAAATCAACTCCAGGAAAGCTGAACGAGCAGACTACCAAAGGACAATTGAGTGTCTTCCTAAAATCACAACTCAACAGTAGCAGGGTTGGCAACAGCACAAGATTCTCAGGGCTCTGAAAAATGCTGCATCTCACCTCTCCAAGGAACCTGTGAACAAACCACAGTTTCTCTGATGTTAAAAATAACTTTGAAAGTAGGCAGAGAGGAGAGTGTGGCTGGATGTCAGACATACAGGTCTGTGAGTCACTGCAGCCAGATGGAGAGCCCAGGAGATCACTCACACCCGAAAAGGCCTGCTGAATCGCATGTGCCAGAGGTGGAAGTCTGGGTCAAATGTCAGCCAGCCTCAGTGAGCACCCAAGAGTGTCAGATGTACTCAGAGTGTTCTCAGTAGTAACAAGCTCTGGGGTGGATTTCCAGGTAGAGCTATGCCGGGGCACTCTTAGCTGATACCAACAGGTTGTTGTAGCAGTTAGGAACATCAAGGCAGCTGATTCCAAGAAAAGAACAGGACCCACCCACAGTATGAAAAGCTTCTACCAAGCTTGCAGATTGGTAGGAAAAATCTGATGGTAAAATCAATTTTTTACTGTTGACACCAGATGCTGTGGAACAGCAATCACATCTACAGGAAACGGTGGCAAGACATTGCCACACACTGACTACAGAATGAGATGTATCCTCCAAAATGGCTGGATCTTTACTGACACCTTGATGGCTTTTGACATGAATACAGATTTGATCTTCTGAGTTATGATGAATCCAGGGATCAAACCAGAGAATGCAAAATAGTCAGAGTAAGGGAATAAAGGAAAAAACAACCCACAGTTTCGGGGTCTGATGTCAACACAAGGGGAAAATATGGTATCCACTATTGTGAAGGGTCCACTCCTCTAAAAATACTTAGCATTGCTCGGGTACTATTTGGTGGGACTACAAGAGGTCCTGGAGTTAGAAGAGCAACTGGTATTCCTAATCCCCAGACCTTCACTGGATCGCCTGGTCCTATCTAAGTGACTGGAGTCCATCCCACCAGGTAATGACCACCCAAGTAAGAGACACAATAGCAGCTGCTGCTGTTGCTGCTCCTGCCGGCACTGTGGGAGCCCTGGTACCCTCCAGGATGGGGCACTCCATCCCTACCTGTAGCCCCACCTCCAGGAACTGGAATTCCTCTACCTGGTTTGAGACCACTCTTAGGCCCACCAATTGACCTGCCCCTGCTCAAGGAACACTGATATGCATGCCTCTCTTCATGAGTGAATGCCCTCTACCGGGAATTGGAGGTCCACCCCCTCCCCAGGAATGCATGCACCAAGACTCTGGGATGTTGCTAATGAAGATGCTTCTCTTTCCCCTGTAATGCATCTCATGATATTGTGTGGCCTGTGAGTTCTTTGTCCCCTCTCCCTGTATTAATTATAGCTAATAAAAAATACACAAGCAGTTCGTTTTTTGTTTTGTTTTTAAAAGGCTAGCTCTGAAAGTCTGAAGACTTCATTCTGAAAACTCCAAAAGCAGGCTGGTGAGAAGGCCCAGTATGGGAAGTATTTGTTGCACAAGGCTGAGAACCCGAGTTCAGATCCTCAGCACTGCATAAAAAGCCGAGCACAATAACCAAAGCCTGTGATCTGGGCACTGGGAAGCAGACAGGAGGAGCCTAGGGGCTCGCCCAGCCAGCTAGCCCAGCTGAATCAGCAAGCTCCAGGTTCAGGAAGAGACCCTGTCTCAAATAATAAGGTGAAGGTAGAAGAAGATAGCCAAAGTCAACCTCTGGCCTCTGTAGGCACCCCTCTCCCCACCCCCCACATATACACACTCACATGTGCACACACACCTCTAAAAGTAAGCATTTAACACGTTCATCTCAAATTAATACACTTGGATTCTAAACATAAGTTAAAGAATTAACAACATAAGTGGTATACACTCTAGGTTTTTAAAGTGGAAATTTCACATTAACTTTTTATCTTTTTGAAGTGTTCCACTATGCAGCCAAGGCCAGCCTTGGACTCATAATCCTCCTGCCTCATGCTCCAGAATCCTGGAATTCACAGGCATAGGCCACAGTGCCCAGCCTAAATATTTCTCTTTTTCATATTAAAAAAATAACTCCATAAGAGGGTGTTTTGGAAACAAATGTATAAGAACTCTGATGTAATTTTCATTAACAAATTAGCCTTCTCAAGATTTGTGTAAAAATGTAGCAGGGCATAGGCACACATGTCTATAATCCCAGCACTCAAGATCAGCCTAGGCTATATACCCAGACCTTGTCTCCAAAATGAATTTTAGATAAAATGTTAATATTATTTCCCCTCTAATTGTGGAAAATAAAAATTGAAGATGTTCATGATATACCCATGGCAAGGAAGGTCAGGACTGGGAGACTATTTCCGGAGAAGCTAGGCCTACCTTGTGTGGTGAAGACTCGAGGCAAACTCCAGTCACTCCAGATTCCTGAGCCATCCAGTCTCTTGCTCCTCACTTGAACCTTGTATGAAGATCCAGGAAGCACACTGTGTACCAACAGGAAAGGATCTGAGACAACTTCAGCAGCCTGTTCAATGTTAGGTTGAAAGAGTAGAACATCAAGTTGGTGAGGAACATTTGCCAAAACTGATAAGAGGTGAGCCTTAGCAAATCTCAAAGAAGTATAATCTTACAGATGAACTGTCCAGCTACAGAATTAAAATGGAAATCAATGACCAAATGAAAAACAAATCTGTCAGTATAAATTTAAAGAGCCTGTAGATCAAACAATTGTGACAATTAACGAGTAGCAACTGAATCTGAATTCCAATATGGTCTTTAGGATTTGGTGGAAATGGTGCCAAAGTTTTTGGGAATCCTGCAGCCACTTTGCATACATCTGGTAGAAAACAATATGCATAGGAGTGGAGAGGGCTGTAAGAGTCTTAGAGAGGAAAGCTCCACAGAAGAAGGCCATGAATGATACTGAAGTCCTGATCCTGAAGGCTACATCCCGACCCTGAACTACAGGGCATGAGTCAACACACCATTTATAAACCAGAGGGGAAGACATCCAAGGCCAAACCCTGTAGAAAACACACTCCAGCTAGGATCTTCCTGTGCAGCACATTCAATTTTCCATTAATGTGCTTCAATTGAATTCCCTGCTCTCTTCAAGACTGGGAGAGGAACAAAGGGGTCATAGGTTAAAAATCATGAAAAGCATAAGGTATGCCTAGAACAGTATCAGGACCTCCATATTTACAGTCTTGTGATTTCTGACTTACTAATTAATACTAGAAGACTATCAGGACCTTCATATTTACGGTCCTGTGATTTCTGACTGACTATGAGAAAGTATCTCATGGCAGCCTCAACTCTGCACCTATACATCCGACATCAAGGGTTCCCAAACTGCTCTCTGTAAAAATAAGGCCTCAGAAGAGTAACGCAGTTCTAAAAAGATTGATTTCTACCTTGGAATGATGCAACACTTTGGTTCACTATGTGCTACGGAAGCTTTCACATGACCCCACAGGCCATTCCCTCCTCCTCCCCACCCACTCCTGTCTCTGATGTCATCCACTGCCAGTTGTTCTCATTGGCAGTTCAGCCACACTGGCCTCTGTACTGCTGCTCCCCTACTCGACATCCAGTTTCCTGGAGAGCCATCTCCTCCAAGTCCTTGCTCAAAGATCACACTCTCAACAAGGCATGCCCCAGCCTCCACTTACTAATGCAACCTTTCCTCATCCTCTTTGATCCCAAGGTATCTTGCTGCATCTAGAATAGCTCCTGGCAACAAACAGGCACTCAAAAACACATTAGCAAAGGTCAAAGAGAATGCTGACTGACTTCACAACACAAATGCATATGTTATGTGTAAACACACTGAGCAATGGAAAAGTAAGAATGCAATGTAAATCAGCAGCACTCTACAGATGAAAACGGTTGGTTATGTTACAGTTTTATAACTGGACTTTCTGTGGTGTGGATAAATTACTTCGATGTATAATATTCGATATAATTCAATCCTTTCTAGAAAGCACAGGCAGGGATAATTTCTAAGAAACATAGGGATCTTCTAATGCTTCTCAAAGTTTCACTTTCTTTACCAAAATATACTCACCTCTTTTATGACTGTAGAATTCTCTGAATATTTCACTTGATATTGAAGTGGAAACAGTGCCACCGTTGGGCTGTCCCAAGAAATCTTTAAATTACCATCATCTGTGATTTCCATTTGTAAACCCAATGGTGGATCAGGTTTCACTTAAGGAGGGAAAAAAAGACTTTCAAGTCAGGCAACTTTCGTGGCAATCATATGTAAGTAAAATGAGGTTGAAATGAACTTCCAGCATAGCTTGCCTTTCAAATACTTAAAAAGTTAAATCGTTTGAGGGCTAATTACTGAGGTAAAGCAGAGATGCATGATGGACCCGTCCTTTGTTCCATACTTATCACAGCAAACCACTGTCTTTCTTTCCCTATGTGGAAAAGACGATAAACCAGTAAATGGGATTGTTTTGATAAATGTAATCTCCTTCTATAAAATGTCTGCCTAGCTTCACTTTGCCTAGTAATTTTCAAACTTACATGGAGTCTCTGCCTACTTTCAGTCACTGTGCTTGCTTCACTGGTCATGAGGACAACAGCAGTGTGCAGAACAATATTCAGAAAATGCACAGACCTCGGCAAGAGTCAGCATATCTACTCATGCAAAATAACAATCCAAATACACCTACTCAACTCAAATGAATTTCCCATGCAATAATGTACCATTACAAGGCCCCGACTGTCTCTGGGCTTAGGAGTGGGGTCTCGTAGCTTAATGGGGATTTAAACTAGGTAAATATAAGTTCAAGTGTACATGTGCATATTAACATTTGTATGTGTATGTGCATATATAAGTACATGACCATTTCAACCAATAAGAAAACCTTTTAAATATGTGAAGAAACAATTTAAATATCTTGCAGGTAAAGATTACTTTAATAAGTTATGGTTCACATTATAAAGGAAATGCAAGCAGCCATTAAAAATCACATTGTAGAATATTGAAAAGCATTAACTTCTAAAGTTCAAGAGGCTTATCACAAATTCATACTTAGACTATTTTATAAAATCTATTTTATTTTTATTTGTGTGTGTGTGTGTATGTGTGCATGCACACATTCAAGTACTCTAGGAAATCAGCAGCTGAGAGTGACACACTTCCTCCAACAAGGCCACACCCACTCCTACAAAGCCACGCCTCCTAATTGTCCCTTTGGGAGGCCATTTTCTTTCAAACCACCACAACCATCATAACAGAAATAATAATTCCTGTACCAACACTCTCACATAATACATCTTAATTCTTCCACAGCATTTACAAATTTTGAATATTTTATGTTCAAATACAAGAAATTGATCTTTCCCTAAAATTATCTCTGCATTAGGACAGAATTAAGAGTTTCCAAATATATATAAATTCTGTGGTCACACTTTCCCTTAACTACTCTACTTGGGAAACAAATTAAATGCAATGCTGATCTAAGTGCCTTTTTAAATTACCAGGTATAACAAGTTTTGCAAAGATAAACATATGCTGTTAAATAAATATTTTATCATTTTTTCCCCATGACATTTCTGCTGTGGATATCGCTCTGTATAAATAAAATGCTGTTTGGCCAGTGGCCAGGCAGTTAGTATAGGCGGGACAAGAGAGAAGAGAATTCTGGGAGGTGGAAGGCTGGGGCGGGGAGATACTGCCAGCCGCCGCTATGACAAGAAAGAGATAAGGTACTGGTAAGCCACAAGCCACGTGGCAAAGTATAGATTAATAGAAATGGGCTAAATATAAGAGTAAGAGCTAGACAATGATAGGCCTGAGCTAATGGCCAAGCAATTTAAATAATATGAATGTCTGTGTGCTTTTTAAGTGGGTTGTTGAACTAATAGGGCTTGGCGGGGGCTAGAGAGACGCTCTCCAGCTACACATTTCACAATTGAATTGCTTGGGTATTATTATCATTATTTTGTAAAAAAGTCATGCCTGTGTCTCTAAAGAACAAACTACTTGAATGTTAAACAAGGGTTCAAAGGTAGCATCTTTTTTTTTTTTTCCCTCCGAGACAGGGTTGCTCTGTGTAGCTTTGCACCTTTCCTGGGACTCACTTGGTAGCCCAGGCTGGCCTCGAACTCACAGAGATCTGCCTGGCTCTGCCTCCTGAGTGCTGGGATTAAAGGCGTGCGCCACCACCGCCTGGCTAAGGTGGCATCTTAAGTCATACGAAAAGAAGCAACATTTGGAACTGTGTGGAAAATTGTCACAGGTAAATGGAAAAATGTTTCCAGTGACACCAAGATCCATAAATCAAAGGCAAATGTGGAGAGTTGCTCAGAGGGTGGGAAGATGGCTCAGCTGATAAAGTGCCTATCATGTGAGTTTGGATCCCCAGCACCTACATAAAACCCAGGCATGGTGGTATGTACCTATAATCCTAATGCTGAGAGGCCAAATATAGGTGGATTACTGGAGTTCATTACCTAATCAGTCTTGCCAAATTGGGAGCTCCAGACTCAGTGAGAGACCTTGTCATAAAAATAAATAAATAAACAAACAAATAAATAAATAAAATAAGGAAGAGCAATAGAGGAAGAAGCCGAACATTGACCTTTGACCTCCACATGCACCTGCCCACCCACATGCACACATATGAAGAGTTGCATGTTCTCATTTCAGAAAACAGAAATAAAAAATAGTAAAGCTGCTAAGTAACATACAATTGAACACATTGTACATCAGCGTGCATATAAAACTAAGAAAGTAACTTAATACCTACACATGTTATTCATATCTATGAACTCAATATTTAAATTTATTAAAGGAGGATGGAGGATCTCTGCAATAAGAAAATGGGGTGCTCCACCCACATGAGGCTGTCTTGTACTCGGGCTGTGGAGTGGATGGCTTGACTGCTTACTAGTCAACTGTTGCCTCTACTAAAGGCCTGCTGTGTGAGTAGAAACCCTGCCCTGCTCCTCACGGTATCTCCAGCCCCTAAAATAGTCCCTCCACCCATGACTACTAAGATATATTTCTTGGAGGAATATTCAGGTAGAAATGTTTTTAGTAATTTTCAGAAATAGTTATCTGAGTGTGGCAATACTGTGTTCCCCAAAATATTGTGCACCCTAATAAACTTATCTGGGGTCAGAGAACAGAACAGCCACTAGATATAAAGGCCAGAGATTGGTGGCACACACGCCTTTAATCCTAGCATTCCAGAGACAGAGATCCGTCTGGATCTCTGTGAGTTCTAAGCCACGCTGGAAACAGCCAGGCGTGGAAACAAGACCCTTTAATCCCAGGAAGTGATGGCAGGATGCAGAAAAGTATTTAAGGCGTGAGGACCAGGAACTAGAGCCTGGTTAAGCTTTTAGGCTTTTGAGCAGCAGATCAGCTGAGATTCATTTGGATGAGGACTCAGAGGCTTCTAGTCTGAGGAAACAGGATCTGCTGAGGAATTGGCAAGATGAGGTAGCTGTGGCTTGTTCTGCTTCTCTGATCTTCCAGCATTCACCCCAATAACTGGTACTGGGTTTGTTTTTATTAATAAGAACTTTTAAAATTCGTGCTACATCTGAGATGTAAACAGGTGTTAGTCAAATAATACACATCCATTCACTAAGTCCAAGACTTATAGAGGCCACAGCTGCTTCAAAGGACAGCTTCATCACTAGTGTTAGAGACATTTACAACTGTGAACACTGGAACTGGAGAAGCTCCCTGGAATACCCTAGTACTACATTACCAGGATCTTCAGTATTGATCAAAATGATGTAAGCCAGTGAAGATCTTTAACCCACAAACAACCTGTCAACCCCTCCTTGTGATTGATTTCTCAGGACTATTGTCCTTCTGACGTGCAACTTACCAGCAAGCATGGGCTGCACTGTCATGAGAGGTGACTGAAAAGTCACTCCAGCAGATGTGATTTCCAAGTACATCAGAAGAGAGTGGTTGACTTTGGCTCTTGGCACTACCACATGACAGTCACAGTCCCGAACACCACAGCTGCATGGGACAGTCTGAAAACTGTCTTTCAGGGGGGCCAGACGCAAACCATCTATGACTTCAGGCCTGTATTTAAATATAAGAGCAACATATGAGCATGGGTTGGGGAACACTGGACAGGTTTTTGAAAGCAGGATGTCAAATTCAGCTTAGAGACAGGGCTGTATCAGGAAAAACAAATACAAGAGAGCAGATTCACTATCAAGGTACTATCAACAAGACACTAACAGTTAGAACTAAAGAAAAGCCATAGCTCTAAGACACCACCCACCATGAAAATATCCTTAAAAACAAATATGAAATAAAGACCCTTTGCAGGCACACCTAAACTTAAAGAATCATCTTCAGATCTGCACCATAAAAATACTAAAGAAAGGCTTTGGACACCAGAAAATAAAAGAAGATTGAAATCTGGTGTCACACAAAGGAATGAAGTTTAACTCCAAGGATAATTATTTATTGGCTGATTAGAGCAAAAAAGGCAACCATGTATTTACAGGGTGTGATGTATACTAAAGCCTGGCGCATTATCAACCTAGCTTGGAAGAATACTTCAGCTGGAAGTGTACAGTTGAAATGTTTCATGATATACAAAGTAGTACAGGGTCACTTAGATTCTATGACATGCTATAATTCAAAAGCCACTAAAATAATTAGTCATGTAGACAAAGCTAATAGGCAACAAAGCAGATTACATGGGAATCATTAAAAACAAAACAAAACAAAACAAAAAACTAAAAGAATACAGAAAAGTAGCTGGGCTGTGGTGGCACACACCTTTAGTCTCAGCACTTGGAGGCAGATAGATGTCCGAGTTTGAGGCCAGCCTGGTCTAGGAGCAAGTTATAGGCCAAGCAGAGCTATATGGAGAAACCCTGTCTTGAAAAGAGAAGAAGAAGAAAAAGAATGGAGAAAAGAAGAAAAGGACCAGAAATAATAGGATGAGAAAAGAGACAGAAGGCTTGAGAATAGAGTTGGTGGGATTAAATACAAACAGTCTAAATATCTCATTTAGAAGGCAGTCAGTAGCAACCTGGGTGAAAAATAAAACCCAATTATAAACCTCCCATAAGAAATCAATTTTAACACTAAAATTCAAATTTACTACAGGAGATGGTTAGAAAAACATATGCTACTTCAAGATGAATCAAAATAAAGCTGAATGGCAACATCAATGTCAAGAAAGTTGAGGCCAGGCAGTGGTGGCGCACACCTTTAATTCCAGCACTCGGGAGGCAGAGCCAGGCGGATCTCTGTGAGTTCGAGGCCAGCCTGGGCTACCAAGTGAGTTCCAGGCAAGGTGCAAAGCTACACAGAGAAACCCTGTCTCTAATTAATTAATTAATTAATGAAAGAAAGTTGAATTCAGTGCAATAATTATTCACCACAGTTAAGAAGGTCATTCATAACAAAAAAAAAAGTTGTGGAGGGGGGGTCACTAAAAGTGCATAATATGTATTTACCTAACCACAGGCAAAAATAGGCTAACTCACAGTTCCTGGGAAAGTTCAACCCTGCTCTAATAATTAATGTAATGCTGAACAACACTGTCAACCAACTTGACCCATGTAGTGAGATTAGTTCTCCACATGCCAGCCACAGTAAGTTCACCATGCAGCCAGTCAACATTTAGCATTGCCCAATTGTACAAAATAAGCCATCCTTCTCAATGAAGGACAAAGTCATCAAGAGCAGCAGAATTTCTGATAGGGCAATGAGAAAGTTGACCCAAATATGTAACTTGCTACTATCTACTTAATTCTTATCTGCTTTCAAGAAAAGTTTGTTCCTATATATAAGAATTAAGTATAGTGTGATGAAGAGGAGGAGGACGGGACTTGAGGAGATGGCTTTGGGTACAGTGTCTGCTGCACAATCATGAGGACCGTATTTTGACTTCAAAGACCCCACATAAAAGCTGGATGCAAATGCATCTATGACTCCAGGACTCTGACTGCAAAGTGGGAGCAGAAGCAGGAGAATCCGCAGAAGTTTTGGGCTAGCTAGCATGATTTGTCATCAACAAACAGGACACCCTGCCTCAAAACAAGGTGTGAGGACTCTCTCTCTCTCTCTCTCTCTCTCTCTCTCTCTCTCTCTCTCTCTCTCTCTCACACACACACACACACACACACACACACACACACACACACACAAAACACACACATTAAACAAAGTGGATGTGAGGACTGTACTCTGACCTACATGCACACACACACACACACACAGAGCAAAGGTTGCTACTATCTATTTAATTCTTAGATATATGAACAAATGTTACGTGAAAGTAAATAATGATGCAAAAACATTTGTCATATTGATTTTAAATCTGGCTTTTTTTTTTTTACAAACTTTCTTCCCATGACATTTCTCTATAAAATTATTAGCATTCTCTAAGCCACGCCTACACTAAACTAGTAAAAAATATCACCAAAGTGTGCCACCTGAGGTCCTAATGTAGGAAAGTTGACAGCCAACCTCAGTCCACAGCCCTTGAAGAGGAACTTTATCCACATTAGCTTTGCGAATTGTCTATTTGAAGTTTCATACCATGAGCTGTAAAAATGGTACCACAAGCCGGGCAGTAGAGGCTCACACCTTTAATCCCAGCACTTGGGAAGCAGAGGCAGGTGGATCTCTGTGAGTTTGAGGCCAGCCTGGTCTACAGAGAGAGATCCAGGACAACCAGGGTACAAAGCAACTCTGTCTAAAAAAAGAAAAATGGGGTGTGTGTGTGTGTGTGTGTGTGTGTGTGTGTGTGTGTGTGTGTGTATTCCATTAATTATCTAGATTACAGCCCCTGATAATCAATTTTCTCCTCTACAAGCTTTTCTTACCTGGCATCTTGAGGAGGCTGATTCAGCTCAGGTATCCACATTGAAAATTTTTGATCATATCCCATGTTCAAGCATTTTACCTATGGATCTGAGCCCCCAACACACACACACACACTCTGCATTCCTCTCTCTCTTGCCTCAATTCAGCAGTGCTGCCTAAGTTCCCTAGCCCTGGGCTGCATTCTGGAAAGTTCTCCCACCCTAGACAGCTGGGACAATTCAGAGCTTGATTTGGCTTCCTTCCATTATATAAGTGGTTTGTCACATGTAATAAAGCAGATGATGTTTCCTGAAGTCATCTCCTGAGTGGTTCATCTCTGCACCCTTTACCACCCATGGGCTTTGCTTTCTTGTCTGGGAACACCCCAGTAATGACAGCAGTGCCCCACAACTCAAAACAAAAATGTGCATATGCCCAAGTCTGGCAGACAGTTGGCTATACCATTTAAAAGGTTCTTCAATATCTCCAAGCTGGAAAACAAACAAATAACAAAAACCCTCACCCCTGACCCTGGTTCATGGCTCAAGGAGTAAAGGCACTTGTCACCAAGCCTGATGGCCTGAGTTTGATCCCTGTGATCCATATGGTGAAAAAGAGAACTGACCCCCTGCAAGTTCTATGGCCATGCCTAAGCTGTGACACACGTGCCCACACATACACACATGTGTACACACACACACAAATAAATTAATGTAAAAAATATTTTGAATATTACACCAAGCACCTCCAATTTATGAGACCAGCTAGCTTTTCAGCAGCACAAATACTTCTCTTCTTAAGAAATAGTTTGCTTGCTGGCCATCTGCATCTACATTATCAATAAGAAGAGCAGCCATGACCAAAGAGACCACCCTCCCTGGTCAACATCCCATAGGGCACAGTGAAGTTTCTCTTGATTTCCTTTTGTAAGAGAAAACAAAGAAAAATACCATTAAACAAAAGGAGCCAGTGTTACCTGGGAAACTGAGGTTTCCCTCTAGGTTCTGAGTCTTAATAAAAGAATCTTAAAGGAGACCCAGAAAGATAATTTTGTTGGAATTTGAGAGAAAAGCACCAGGGCAGGAAAGTAGTACATCTCCACAGCTGCCTGGAGGGAGAGATGAGTGAGGAAGAGAGGAAGGCAAGGACTTGGCAGTCGGCAAGCCACTGAACAGTAGAAGATGAAGGGGAACTTCAGAGAAAGATTGGGAAAACCCAGATTGCCAAGGAAATCATGCTTAAGCTTTGGCCAATATCCAACATGGAGAGAAAAAGAAAAGTTGTGATATTCTGAGTGACTCCGAAAAGTGAACAGGCCATGTGGCGGTGGCTCCATAAACCACAGAGTCGAGAAGGGGCTTCTGGGTAGGATAGACTATCTCACTAGGAGGCTAATTAGTCCACCCCTTGCCTGGGTGAATCAGATTTCTGGCAAGATGGGAGTGAGTAAAGAATGGACTACTGGCCCAGTGACTGACAGGGCACCTAGATTAACTCTTTAAAGGAGGTCATTTTGAACGTCAGGCCTCCCCAGGGCAAGAAGTATAACTTAGATTTTGTTCTTTGACCAGGATGATGAAGCTTGGCCTTAGTGGACCTCCATAGAGCCAGATACCTCCACTTTTTCATAAAGCAATTTAAATTCTTTTTTTTTTTTTTTAAGCTGAGGATTGAACCCAGGGTCTTGCTCTTGCTAGGCAAGCACTCTACCACTGAGCTAAATCCCCAAACTGCAATTTAAATTCTAAGGAGGGCCTGTCTAATGTTACCAGAGGAACAGGAGGTAGGATCCAAAGTCCATGAGGGAAAAATCTGTCCTTGTTGGCCTACCAGCTAATAAAAATCTGTCTAGCTGCAAGGGTATGGGAATTATACAGTATCTAGTCTCTCCAGAAATAAGTTCAAGTCAAGAAATGACTTAGTGAGAAGAGCTTATCCACTTTCAGAATGAATCTGAAAACTGTCATAGTCCAATGAGGTAGGGAAAGCCTAGTGGCCCTGGAAACTTCCCTTGAAAATACGTGTCTGCTTCTCCCTGGTTAAGCAATATCCAGAGCCTCCGCAGCAGCCCTGTGGGTAATCTGGGGTCAAACACTTCCCGGTAGAGGGAGATAAACAAGACTGACTTGCATCAATATTGGACGAAAGCACAAAGAGAGCTGAGCATGTCCAATGAAGCAACTTGCCAGGGGAAAACTCAAGAAAGAACACAGGTATCTTTCATTATGAAGGAGTCAAAGAAGGGAGGTTACAGAGACCAAGTACCTCAAGAGAGAGAAGTCAAGACTCACAGGGAACAATTCCTGAAGGTCCAGAGGGACAGGACTAGCAAGGTTCAGAGAAGAGTTAGTCAAGGTATGGAATTCTTCATATTGTGTTTAGAGGAAGAGCAGGATCACAAGTGATGACAAAGTCTGGAGAAAGCATGTGACAACAGGTAAATTAGGTGACGTCAATAAGAATGGTGAAACCATTCACGGCACTGAAGCTCGTGTATGTGGATTTTGAAATGACCAAGTGCTGATAGAAAACTGGTGAGTGAAAAAAAATGAATCAGCCTTTAGTAGCCAGGAAGGTCCAAAGTCAGTCCCCAGCATGACTAGGCAGGCAGCTCTTCTTGACCTGACCTGAACACTGTGCCCCTGGGTTCACTGGCTTCCTTGCTCAACCACACTCAGCCTTCAGTCTTCCAGCTCTGCTGTCTGTGCCTCAGGCATTTGCAAATGCTCTTCACTCGCTCTTGCCTAATCTTAATTTGTACTGACAAACCTTAGTTCATATGCCCTGGCCCTCTTTTTATTACATGATCACACTTTCAACCTTTGCTGTAGCACTTTATGCTTTTACAATTTTCTATCAGCTCCACAATGAAGGCTATTGTGTAGGGGTTTTCTCCCAGACCGAAACATCCTGCAGAGAAGTTCCTTAAGCCAGAAGTTCCTTAAACTCAAATAGTTTCAGGAAGTACCTGAAACTGAGCAGATTCACTAGGTCCCTCCCTCCCAGAGTAAACAATAAGAAGCAGAAATCAGCCAAACTGACTGGAAGAGGTTTAGATCAACTGAGTCATTTAGAAACTCAACCTGCTGAGCTGCCTGTGGGTATGCAGTGTCTTCCAGGTCCCTGGCTTTGCTGAATTGTCATACATGCTCGGGTGGGCTTTGGGGGTGCAGCTATTTTTAAGTCATTTCTTTTCCTGTAAGTAATTCCTTACTTGTATTCCTATAAGAAACCCTAATAAAACTCATTGGTTCACCAAGGTGGACTTTGGTGGTATCCATACTTTGGTCTGTCATGAGCTCCCTCCCTGGAGTGAATAGTTGTGTGTTGTCTCCCCAAGAAAAGTCTTGTCACACAACAAAGGAGAAGTCTGTTGTGAACATTATTCCCCACACTCAACTCAGAATATGGGGTCACAGTAGGGACCTTACAAAGGAAAGGAAGAACTTCCTCCCTGGTCAAAAATAAATGTCTAAAGTAGTCCCGGCATATCACATTTCTTAGAGTACCTCTCCTTCAGATTCTCAGACAAACATTAATATCTGAACTCAAACAATGCTGTCTGTCCCTTTGAGGACATATTTATAGGTTTTTAAATCCTTTTTAAACATCAAATTTTAGCTCCTGGAAAAACACACTTTTTTTTCACGCATGGAAACCTTTGAAAGATCTCTCTTGTGAATTTTGATGAAACAAAATGGTTATTTCCTTAAAATAAAATGATACATTTAATTACTATTTTAAAGCAAGTCCCAACATTTCTAAATAAGAATCTTGGCCATAAAGCCATGCTGCATAAAGCACTGTGCAAAAGAGCATTACCAAAGCATTCAGAAATGTTACAGTGGTTTTCAGAATGGTTCTAGAAGCCAAAGATCCTGGAATGACACTCAATCAAAGCCAACAGCCTAGAATCAGTATCTGGATATAATATGACACGTATTCTCTCTGGCTTCCAACCCCACACCATTTCAGTAGAAATTACCTTTCTGGGCATAAGCATCTCAGAAGTAGACATCCCCTAATGATAAAAGAAGCAAAAAGCTTCCCATCCATAAATGCAACCTCCATCTCATGACCCAATACCAAAACCAATTCTGGGCATGGGAAAAGATAACTCACAAAGTTTCTGTTCTGAGTAGACTATTTTAGAATGCCCCCCTCCCCCAGAAGGATGACCCTGGCTATAGCATCCATGGACTATGACACAAACAGAAGGTCTGGAAATCCTGGCAGATGATGCCCACAGACAGCAAATGCCAATGGAGGCTGAGCAAGCAAGACTGAGATGCACTGCCCTGACAACTAGATACAGGCCAGGGATTTATCCAGCTGTCCTTTGGAATCACTTTCCATCGACAGCTGTGGTCACTCTCCCCATGACTCTAGTCTGCTTTTCTATTGATGTGATTAAAAAAAACACTGACCAAAACAGCTTCAGGAAGAAAGGGTTATTTGGCTATAGGTTACAGTCCCTCATGGGGAAAAGCCACCTTGGGAACTCCTAACAGGAGCTTGATACCACAGAGGAATGCTGCTCATTGGCTTGATTTCTGTACAACCTAGGCCCACCTCCTCAGGATGGCACTGTCCACGGAGGGCTGGGCCCTCCTCTATCAATCAGCAATCAGGGAAAAATGCTCCACAGGCTAATCTGATAGAGATAATCAGTTAAGAGTCTCTTTTCCCAAGTATGTCTAGATTTGTGTGACGTTGCCAAAAATAGAACCAGCACACCCGGTGTTTTTGAAATCTGCTAGATCCTAATTTGGTTAGCTGGTTCCCCCTCTAACCTGCCCAAAGTGGAAAATTAACTAGAATCTAAACTACGGTTTTTCCATGTGTCTGGTGAGCCAATTTATCTTAGGTGCTCAGTCAAATGGATCCTCTCAGTATTCTCTCTTGGCAAGTATTAGTTACTAAAAAAAGGCAGAGATGAAGATAAAGACATAGTATTTCTAAAAGTGTAGTTATTTTTAAATTTTCAGCTATCTTATGTATGTGCTAAAGGTAAAGGAATATGGTCAACTCAGCCTTTCGGGAACAAGCACCATCCATGCCACAGTGACTCTCATTCCATTATTTACAGACACGTTAAACAGAGCACAGAGGGGAAACAAATGTCATTGTGTTTATTTCTGTTGAGGGAAGACTACAACTCAGTAGCTTTCTCCCTGTACAATATGTACAGGTCCAAGGTCTCAGTGAGCTGATCGTATACCACCAAAACAAGGACAATAACTCAGTGAGCTGATCGTCTACCACAGAAATGAAGACAGTAACTACATATTTGACACTTCCTCACAGTTATTTTCTCATTTTTTTATATCTTTGTTGAGGTTTTCTTTTCTTTTTAATTAATTGTAATAATACTAAGTACTAGGTTTCATTGCAGTTTCTACATACATGTGTCCTCACACTCATTCTCAGTCATTTCCTTCTCCACTGTCCCTACATGCTCCCTCACCCCTACAGCTGCTTCTTTCCCTGAGTTAGTTCTCCACTTTTGCTTCCCAAGTAAGTGTATTTCATTACTATATTTTCTGCCTCCCTTAAGATATCTTCCTCTCCTCCCATGATCCCCTTTCTAGACTCATGACCTACAAACACACACATAAATAATATAAACACACACACACACACACACACACACACACACACACACACACACATACACAGAGCTATAGGTCTGTCATAGCCTTTATGTTGAAGTGCTTTATTTCTATTCATGATTTCTTCAAGGCTTTAATCCATAAAGGGATGTTGAACTTTATCAAAAACCTTTCCTGCATCAATTGAGGTGATCATGTGATATATCTCCTTAAGTATATGTATATGATGGATTATACATAATGATTTGTGCATATTGAACTAATATAAATATGGCTCACAGATGAATTGCCAAGGGTTTTGAATGCACAAGACAGTCAGTGTAAAGGTTTCCTGTTATCAGGTGGGAAGAAAGAGCTAACTAAAAGCTAAAAGTCAGTAGATTAAGTGTTCTTACTTGGATTTAGAATTAATTGTCAAATCAGTGGTCCCTTTTGAACACAATGACTCAGAGAAATCAACTAAATGCTACCTAAATTATAGCTATAAATTTCTCAAGCCTAGGACTTCTTATTCACTCATTAAAAAAGTAATTCTCCTTCTTTCATATAAACAGAACAACAACTGTCAAAGGAATGGCCATACCAATCATTTTAGCCACTGATTGAGACCATAGAGGGGCTGAATGTACATAATAGCTCATGTGACCATTCGGGTAAACACAACCTAAATTCCACTTGACAAAGTACACAATTTGGTAAAGCCAACAAGCAAATATGGCATGGGCTAGAGGCCTCACAAACATCACTCTTCCTTTTAGCACCAGCCCTTGCTATTAGACTTTGGGTTTTTAGCTCTGAAACTTCTGCAGTATTTTAAGAGCACGTGTACCTTTACCACCTGACTTCTGAACTGAAGGTGGGACATTTGTGCTTAGTTATAAGCAGATCCCTTTCAAAACATCTGGACCAAATAAATAACCTTTGTCTCTTTCCTACAAAAAATGACTGGTCTGCAAATTTCAGTAGATGGAGCCACACAGTATATAAATGATACTGAAGACAAAAATAGAAAATTAGTAAATTTTTTAAAAAAAAAACTGTAATAGAACTTGTGTCATTGGTTTTAGGGAGAAATACTGAATAAGACTTTGGAGTTTTTAATTTTTTAGTCAATAAGATTAGTTCCTTGACATGTGTATAATGCATTCTGATTACTCTCACTCTTAACCCTTCCTAACTCTCTGCTGCCAACCCCTATCTCTCCCCATAAATCCCTTTCCTGTAGTCATGTCTTTTTGTTTTGTGTTGTGAGCCACCAAGTTTAACCAGTGCCACCTGAGTGATCACGGGTTTGGAACTGTCCACTGGGGCCTGGCAGGCTCACTGGTGGGTACATGAAGACTCTTCCTTTCCCAGAATCTATCTGTAGCTCTTAGTTCAGCATGGAGAGTGCAGTTGTTTGAATGAGAATGGCCGCCATAGACTCATATATTTGAATACTTGGCTTCCAGTTAGTGGAACTGTTTGGGAAGGATTAGGAGGTGTGGCCTAGTAGGAGGAGGTGTGTCACTAAGGGTTGGCTTTGAGGTTTCAAGAGACTTGCACCCTTCCCATGGCTCTTTCTGTTGCCTACTTTGCATGTTGAGATATGAGCTCTCAGCTGTTCCTGCTGCCATGCCTTCACTCTGCCATCATGGACTCTGACTCTCTGAAACCATAAGCTCAATTAAATGCTTTCTTTTATAAATTGCTTTGGCCATGATGTTTTATCACAGCAATAGAAAAGTAACTAACACATAGATTAGAACTCCATGAAGCCCTCCTACATCCAGGAATGATAATTGACAGAGCCAGTCCTGAGTGGGCCCACAGCAGGCAACCACAGCTGCTGTGAGTCCATGACTGCAATATCTGTGCCCTGCCAGGAAGATGGATTTTCACAGCTCTTCTCTCTATCTCCTAGCTTTCACTGATAGGTATTTTTAAAGATGGAAATGAAAGGTTTGTTTTATCTTAAGCACCTTGTACCCTTAGAGAATCTTTAAAATAGAAGCTATACAAAACATCTATTGTTCTTATGATAGTTAATTAATACAACATGGAAAGAAGGGCCCTTCTTTTTCTTCCTTGTCCCCTTTCATTACTGGAGCATTATCAGCTCTTTCAATTCTCCTGAACACATCTTTAATCCAGCTACCCACCACAGCAGGAGTCTTCTTCAGGCCTAAAAACCCAAGTCCCTTGCTGTGGCAGTTGTGAGCTCTGCTGGCTTTGTGAATTTACCAGGTCATTAGAAAGTTGGGAACTCTTCACTTCCTTCATTATATCAATCCCTCAATACAACCACAGCCCTTCTAACATGCCTCCAACTGCTCCCTATCCATTTAACTTCTTTCTGTTGTTTCTTCCTAAAGACAGTATAAAGTTTTTTAAACTACTCATGTTAGCAATGTTTTCAATGAAGTTTGTACACAGTAAAAAACTTCTCTCAGTTAGCAAATAGATAGGGATGTGTCAGAAAGAACAGGATAATTCTTATAATAAACACATTAGCCAATTTACATAGAGGAATGATCTGGTAATGTTCACATTTCTTTTAGACTGTATGTCCATCCATATCTACAGTGTCTCTGTGCCAAAATAAACAGGAAGAGAAAGGGGAAACATAATGGAGAAGATGGATATAAAAACATACAAACCACTCTCTATAATGTACAAAAGGTAGTGTAGGGATGGGAGGGATTCATAATCTACTTCTGTACAAATCAGGTCATATGTTAATTTCATTGGTACTCACAGATCATATAAAAGATGGACCTTAGAGTCATAATTCTTGAAGGGGTTCTTAAGTAATGGTTCCATATGACAGATGAATAATGTCAAGTCTCCTTTCATCCAGCACTCTATGTCCCAGTTTATACCTGCATTAAAAATAAACTGCATTAAACCTCAAAAACACTCTGAACAACCCAGTCAAAAAGAAGCACTAAATTGAATTTAGCAGCATTCTGACACTACTTCTGCTGCCCATTCCGAGAGGGGGAAAACGGGTCCTGTTAGGAGTGTGTTTCCATGAGCCATTTGGTGCCTTCAACCAAGTTTAGTGCCTTTCACTCCCCATCCCGCCACCCTGCCCCAACCTGTTCTAAATCAGAGAATTCAGTTCAATCACTATTTCTCAACTTGTTTTTAATCTCAAGCTACCCAAACAGGACATGACTCATTTTTATTTATCTTAGTTAATGTTTACTTTTCAAGAGAAAGCATTACATCAAGACAACTACCCGTAACCACTGGTAACTCCAGCTCCAAGAGACTGGAGACCATCTTCTGGCCACCATGGGCAACCAAACACACGTGCCATCATTCACACAGACACACACATATGCATAAATAAAATGAAAGTAAATCATATATATATATATATATATATATATATATATATATATATATATATATATATATATATAAAACTAGCAAGGCAAAACTAACTTAAGACAACACTAACGTATTTCTCCAAATGCAAAGTATTTGAAATCTTTGGTAGCCACAACTTACCCTCCTAATTTTAGTCACAAAAACTTCAATTTACTTAATATAAAGTGGGAATACATAGTATGGTAATTATTTCCCCTCAAAAAAGGAGGGTAATGATATTTTTTATCATTCGAGGCTCATTATTAAGACTGTTCATTCTTAGCAAATTTAATAATCAATGGATTGACTAAGATATTCTCTTACTAATTTAAAAGCTTCATTCAAAATTAACATTTATGATCTTAATTGGGACTATTCCTACTAACTTGTTTTTAAAATATAGTTTTATAATATAATTAAGTTTTATCATTATGCTTTTTGTAATAATTTTTATCTGTGTGTGTGTGTGTGTGTGTGTGTGTGTGTGTGTGTGAGTGTGTCTGCATGAGTTTAAGTGCACCAAAGGCACAAAAGTTCACAGAGGCCAGAAGAGAGCATCAGATCACCTGGAACTGGAGTTAGAGGTGTTCATGAGGCTCCCGATGTGAGTGCTAAGAACCAAACCCAGGTCCTCTGCAAGAGCAGCAACTGCTCTTAACCACTGAGCCATCTCACCAACCCCTTCTCTTAAACTGATTTCAACATGGGGTGTTTTTACCCACATAATCGAAGTGCTAAGCTGGGTAGGTGGGGGAACATCTGGCAACATTTCTTTCATTTGATTTAGTTGTTGAGACAGGTTCTCACTTTGTAGCCCAGGCTGGTCTGGAACTCACAGTCCTACTGTCTTTGCCTCTCACGTGCCACTCTGACAGGCTGGGGATATTTATTATGGTTAGGGATAAAGATACTTCTTTTATTAGTGGGTAGAGACCAGGGCTACCATTAAGCATTCTGCAGAACAGAAGTCAGCCTGAAGAATTATCTGGACTGAAGGGTCATTAATATGAACTGGGAAATCTAGCTAACACCACACAAAAGTCCTTACTCAGGTATGCCTATCCTTCCCTACTTGGGGTATTTTCCTATAATGGAGTCAATTGAGTCTTCTCTGCCCCTTCAGAAGACTTAGAAATAGTTTTGTTCCTTCAATTTTTCACATACAAAATTAACTAAGCTCTCTGCTTTCATTATGCGTTTTTCTTAAGATGACAATTAAACTCAATCATAATAACATATTCTTCCAGGGAGATTCTTTGCCTGCACAATCATTATTATTTGTAAACATTTTGAAAATTTCGCTACTTCGACAGCACCGGTTTTTTTCTGCTTCTAAGAAAATTTAGACTCTAAAGAGTGTACTCACAAGTAAAATAGTTCCCTTAATGACAGCTTTATAATCTATTAAATGATCAGAGCATATTGAATCCAAATTTTAATACTATATAAAATGTATACTATACGTTAATTACATAATAAGCTATCTAATTCATACAAGTTTTAGAAAATTAAAACATCTTGATGGATACAGGCACAACACAACAAACAGTATATACTTGGGACACGAAAGTACTTACCTAGCTGGCGAGAAACTAAAGCCTTTACCCTTGAAGCCAGGGTCTTTCCTTCTGTGTTGCCTGCTAGCATGGAGCAGTTTTTACCTTGCTCATTCCCAAAGCAACAATGGAAGATCGTTTTGGATATCTCAGAAACGTCGACACTACTTGCATTGACGTCAGCTTCAACAACCACTTCAGAACCCCCACTTAACGCTGAAGCATTCTTTGGGATTCCAGCAGGTGAAAGAAAGGAGTCGTCCGTTGTATTTGGTGGTACACAAAACAACTTAAACCTCCAGGGAGAAATGGGATACGCCAGGTTAAGTGCAGCTGTCACATGAAGAAATTCTGTTAGGACAGTAAAAAGACACAGAAAACAAGTGATCTTTTTGACCAAGATGTGACTAGAAAGTGCTTGAGATTAAATGGTGCAGTACTCAGAAACACTTAAGCTTTAGAGTGCTGAGTAGTCAGTACCTAATGAATAACTCCGAGCTTCCACCTGCCGGTGCAGAAGAGTTGAGAACTTGATGTAGTCGCTGAACTAATGTCATTCTCTGGCACCTCCCCTTTGGAAATTCCTGCATCAGTTTTCCTCACTAATCTGACAAGTTTATATTTAGTATTAGAAAATTTACATTGATTCTCTTCCTTTTTATAATAAAATTACTCTAACTTTCGGAATAAATAAATATCTGGTTGTTTAATTATATCGCTAAGCGCTAAAGCACTCAGTATTCATTAGCAGAGTCACAACATTATGTTAACACTTTTCACTAAACGCTTTCAGAGAAAGTTTGTCTTTGACTTAAAGATAGTTGCAAGGTCTCTTGAACCTTCCCAGGAGCCTCCAGATGTGTGATGTCCTATAGGAAATGCCACCCATGCCCCAGGAAACAATACAAACAACAGACTCCCTCCAGGAAACTCACACTGCAGGTAAATCATTACTTTTTAAACATAAAACTACGCACATTCATGGCACTGTACCCAAAAAGCCTCAGATTTTAAGCTGATCTTTAAGTAAAAAAGTTTGAAAATAAACAACTGACTCTACATTTCTTCATTTTTACAAACGAATCTGAATGATCTGATGCCTTATCGTGGTGTATATACTCACTTATGCACTGTGAGTATTCTGAGAATTGTATATGGAATGAGAGTTTTTGAAGAATTAAATGTAACAAAGTGTAAAGAAACAGAAGCAAACAGAATGTTCTTTGGTGTCTAAATGGATAGAGTGCATAATTCAGACAAAGGAGGATAAAATCAAGGCAGGAAAGAAAAGACAGGAAATTTAACCATCACAGTGACACCATCTGCATGACTCCACCAAGGATGCTGGTTTCCAGGATCTAAGCTAAGCAGAGGGGTGAATAAGCAGGATATGGAGGCAAGTAGACAGGGACACTATTCTGTCTGATTCTATAGTAGTGGTGAAACATCATCATGCATTTGTCCAAGACCACAGATGGACAAAAGTGAACCCTGATGTGAACTATAGACATTAGATGGCAATCATGCTCAAAATACAGGGAAAAGAAATTTTTAAAAAATACACTTATAGAACATTTGTAGTTCCAGCACCTCAGGAGGCTGAGGCAGAAAGATCACCAGAGCTGGCAGTTTCTAGACCAGCCTGGGCAACATTGTGAGACCCCTGTCACAACAGAAAAGGAAAGGGATAAAAATTAGGGGAGGGTCCCATTTATAACAACTACATTTTTTAAAAAATGTGTCAAGGAAGTGAAAGGTTTCTACACTAACTATAGAACATGAATGAAAGAAATTAGAGACAAATGGAAAAATGCTCTATTTTCATACAATTGAAAGATAGCTATCTTTAAAAAAATTTTTCACTATCCAAATCAATGCACAAATTCAATGTAATTCATATCAAAATGCCAATAACATTCTTAACAGAAAGTAAACACTACGAAAGTTCATGTGAAACCATAAAAAGACCACCAAAAGCCAAAGAAACCATGATCAAGAATAAAGCTGGCTCCAGCCAGGCATGGTAGCACATGCCTTTAATCCTAGCACTTGGAGGCAGAAGCAGGCGGATCTCTGAGTTTGAGGCCAGCCTACTCTACAGAGCAAGTTCTAGGACAGCCAGGGATATAGAGAGAAACCTTGTCTTGAAAAAAAAAAAGACCAAAACAGACTCCAAACATAGGACCAAGTCACTTAAGTAAAACAGCATAATGCAAAACCAAACAAGCCAAACAAAACAAAAAAACAATGCTTGAATCAACGAAGCAGGATCAAGAACTCAGAAATAAATCTGTGCACCTAGAACCAACTAAGCTTCAATAAAACTGGCTGCCATAAGGTCCCTGAAACATTAATGGTCTCTTTAGTAAACAGCATGGGGAAAAAAAAAATGGGTATTCACTGGAAAAAAGAAAAACAGGAAAAGAAACTCTACTCCCATCTTTCATGATCTATAAAGTGACAACAGGGATCAGTGACCTAACTAGCAGCCCTGCAGCTATGACTAAAAGAAAGCTGGGCAACACTGACACTGAGCTATGTGATATTTTCAGACATATTCCTAAGTCATAGGCAATTGCAGCAAAAATAAATAGACAAAGATTCTGTCAAACTCTGAGGAGTTTAACTACAAAGGAAATATTCAACAGAGTGGCTGTCCAAATGCCAAACTACAGAATGGGATAACAAGTCTATAAACTGTGTGTTTGCACATGGGATTAATATCCAAAATAAACAAGAGAACCCACACCCGTGTGGCACTAATTGAACTTGGTGGGTTATAAAGAAAACGAGGCTCTGAGATTGGGTGGGAGATGTATTTATTGGGATTATGGAGGTGGGGGAATTGAATATGACAAAGATTTATACATGTATTCATACATGTATGAAATTCTCAAAAAATTAAAAAGTACTCTAAAAATAACCCTATTTTAAGTTGTTCAAAAGACACAAACAAACATCTGCCAAAAGAAGATACACAAGGAGCTGGAGAGGTGGCTTGGCCATTAAAAGCACTGGCTGCTTTTCCAGAAGACCTGAGTTCAATTCCCAGCACACACATGGCAGTTTACAAAGCTCTGTTACTCTAGTTTCAGAGAATCAGAACCCCCTTCTGGCCTCCATAGGTACCAGGTATGCATGTTATACACAAACATGCATGCAGGCAAAACACCAGGACCATAAAACAGAAGGAAGTCTACACACAAGTGTCAACAGGTATGTGAGAAAAGGCTCATCCTTTGACAAGTCAAAGTCAAAATCACAATGATACAACACCTCACTCCTGTTAGAAAGCAATTCTCAAAAAGACAAAACTGACAAGCATTAGCCAAAGTAAGAAGAAAGAAAAACCCTCACACACTGTTAATGGGAGTACACATCAGTACAGCCATTAGGGAAAAAGGCATAGAGGTGCCTCAGAAACTGAAAAATGCAGCCCAGCTGTGGTACTCTGGGATGTCTATGAAACAAAATTAAATCATTGATGCTGATCACAGCACTGTTCATGATATAGTCAACCTAAGTATTAACAAATAAATGGATAAAGGACCGTTTACATACACACGTTTGCGCTGTTCAGCTTTTCATTTCTATAATGAAGTGTTGGACACAGCCTAGCTTTACAATAAAAGGGGCTTAGTTTTGGAGACTGAAAGTCCAAACAACACAGCAAATGTTCAAGGAAGGCAACCTGATGATGTGAGCAATGGTAGGCACATACTACAGTTTCATACAAGTGAATAAACCTCCAGTCAAGAGCAGAGAGCTAGATCAAGCCAGGCTTGTTTGATAGGATGATGCTTTTATGAGAACTCAAGGAGTCACAAGCCTCAGAGTATGTAAAGACCACCCACTAGGACCCAGAATTTGAAGGCTCCACAGCATTTCCTGACACCATTATCCAAGGACCAAATCTCCCATCACAATGGATCATGGGAGACAATCGACTTACATCCACTCTATAGCAACAGATATTACTCAGCCATAAAAAGAAGGAAGCTGCCATTCTCAATACAAGGAAGGCATATATTAGTTAAGCTAGGCACAGAAAGGCAAACACCATGTAATCTCATGGCCATGTGAATTCTAAATAAATTGACCTTAAACAAGTAGAGAGCAGAATATGGATCATGAGGGAGTAGAGGAAGTTGTAGATGAGTTAGTCAAATGATACCTATATTTATACCTAGACAGGGGGAAGGTCAAAGATCTAACACACAGTGTTCTAACTATAGATAAAGACAATATATACATTCTCGGAAAACGTTAGGAGAGCAGATAGTAAGTGCTCAAAGCGTCAAAATGATAATGTGAAATAATACACTTATCAGTTAATTTCAACTCTCCATATTTTGCAGACTCCAAAACACTTCCTACATGATAAATACATAGTAACAAAATACAAATACATTACAATTACAAATGAATTTGACAAAGTCAAGGCACCAAAAACTAAATAATAAACCAGATTTCCCTATGTTAAAAAATACATGGGCAATGTATGGCTAGTTTCAAACAGGAGAATGTTATGGTTCACTCCAGCTACAAGACCATTAAAACAAACAAACAAACAAATAAACAAACAAAACAAAGCAAAAACATTTAAAGAAGCTTCCTCTAAAGGGCAAGTCTACAACGGGTGAGAAGAGGGACAGGTATGTATTGAATTGTCTTGAAAAGTTGTGGTATTCAGTGACCATCTCAAACATATGCACCATTTCTTGATAATATCCCCCTCAGAGAGCATCATACTGTCATTAGTACAAAGGTGTACACCTGTCTTTATATATGTGAATATAGGTGTGTGTGTGTATGTGTGTGTGTGTGTGTGTGTGTGTGTGTGTGTGTGTGTGTGTATGTGTTTCAGACCTCTACACTTAGACAACATTGGCTCCCCTGGGTCTGTAGTTTTCCAGAGGCAGATTTTAGAACCACTCAGCCTTTGCAATTACATGATCCAGTTGCTTATAAACATCTTCACACATGCACATGTGTGTGCACACATATGTACACAAATCATCACCATCAGTTCTGTTTCTCTGGAGAAACCATACAGCTAAAAGTCTATTACATTTTAGAAAGTTCTAAAAATTTGTCTAATACCAATAAAACCCAACAACAAGGTAGCTGGAATGTATAAACTAAAAATCTCACCGAAACATAGTCAACTTCCCAAACACACACACACACACACACACACACACACACACACACACACACACACACAAAATCAAATAAATAAAACCAAAACACAATGTTATATTTGTCTTATTTGACAGGGTAAAAGGTGAAAGAATGGTAGCATGCATTCCTGGTGGAACCACAGAAGAGCAGGTATTTATAGGCATGGGTTGGGACCACAAGACACTAAAACTGCTGTTCAACATAAAAGTTCCATTTTAGAAATTGATCTACAGAAATATTCTTCCAAATACACAAAGGAGCATGCAACTTACCCCAGTGTAACAAAACCACATAGAGTTTCTGACAAATCATCTTACTGCAGAGATGTCCACCTGGAAAACAATAAATCAATAAATAAAACAAAACAATGCACATAGAAAAACTCACATGTACTGGCCATCTATGAAAAATACAAAAGGAAAAAGATTACAAATAAGTCTTCAAACTTCAATGCTCTAATATCTAGGGTCAATATTACAGAATGATTTCATGTTAAATTATAATTTTTGTGATGCTTATGCATTCTTACAAAGTAAAAAGAACAATAAATAATTAAAATTAAAAAGTCACTCTGTTTCTTTATGCCACACAACCCAGGGTAAGTATTGCAGGATAAGACTGAATTCTCAACTAAGCAAGTGTTCACAGTTTTGATCAAGTACATAACAGAAAATCTAATGACTGTTAATGCTAGCATGGTCAGGTTTTTATTGTCATCCTTATTTTACCATATTTTCTAAAGTTATTGAAATAATGCTACAAAGCCAAGTAGTTATGGCACAGGTAACAACTTTACATTCAGTTTCAATAAAGGGAGAAAAAAATTTCTAAAATGCCTTTGTAAATATATTAATTTTCAGATAAAGTCATGTTGATATTAGAGAAATCCAAGGAATATCTGATGGATTAAAACACCCCAATATTAGGGATATTCTGCTGCCATGAGTTAGAATGATAACATTTTAATATATTGTGCTTGGAATTGTGATGAAACTCTACATTCATTCATTCATTCATTCATTCTCTCTCTCTCTCTCTCTCTCTCTCTCTCTCTCTCTCTCTCTCTCTCTCTCTCTGTGTGTGTGTGTGTGTGTGTGTGTGTGTGTGTGTGTGTGCGCAAACCAGAGGTCAACATCAGCTGTCTTCCTCTATAACTCTATCATTTATTTTTTGAGACAGGCTCTTTCTCATTGAACTTGAAACTTACTACTTCAGCTAGACCATCTGGCCAGCAAGTCTCTGGGATCCTCCTATCTCCACCTCCTTGCATTTGGGTTATAGACATGTGCTCCCTTATTATGTAATGAATTCCTCTGAGATAAAAACATTCCATCTTTGAAGGGAGCTTGTTAAGAAACAGGATGTCCTAAGGGAGGTGAAAAAATTCATCCTACAGGGAATCTCTTTAAACTTAGGAAGTAAACAACTCAAAAGCTTCAGGAAGTCCCTGAAACTGGCCAGATTCACTAAGTCCCTCTTTCTCCAAGGATATATAGAAGTAAGGACTGCTGAGACAAGCCTAACTGCTCAGAAAAAGCAGACTAGCCAACCTGCATGGAAGAGGCTAAGAGCACATGAGTAGCCTGAAAGAGGTGCTTTCTAGCCTTCTGAGCTGTCTGCCAATTGTGCAGTGTGCTCCAGGCTGACAGTGTTCATGAGTGGATACCCAGGCTCAAATGGGCTTTGTTGATGCAGTTGTCATTGAGTCATCTCTGCTCTTGTAAGTCCCCCTCACCTGTACCCCATACGTAACCCCAATAAAACTCTTGAGTTGACTGAACTGGGCTTTGATGGTGTCCTTATTTACTCACCCTCTATAGGGTGAGTAAACTTTTGTTGTCTCTCCAGGAGTAGTGCCAATGCCAACATGCACTCTACCCTCTAAGTCCCATTTCAGCCTTCCTATGATCGCAAATTGAAGTTCAGTCTATTGTATGGTGTATTTTGAGGTGAGAATCCCTGAACTGGGTGTTACAAGTCTTAGGTGCAACCTTGGGCTCTTCTAACCAGCCAGATGACTTGGGGATTTAATTCTGCCTCCCTCTTGTTTGCAAATATGGCTGTTGGATGATCTCTGCAACCCTTTCCAGAGCTGCCTATAACTGGGAGTTTTATTTTAAAATAGAAATAACATTTTCACTACAAATAATGCATAAATTATCAGGAAACATGTTTCATATGAGGAACAGCACCAGTTGATAGGTAAACACACCATGGTGTGTTAGTTTCCAACTTTGCATACTCTTACAGATCCTAGAAATGTATAAGCCATTTGTAATCTAATAAATCTGCTCCAATATATTTGTTTTTCAAACTCTGCTTTTCATCAGAACTCTGGTTCTTTATCCACTAATATCACAAGGGTTCTTTGAAATTTCTAGAAACCAGCTCAGCGCTTGGAGTCCTCAGGACCTAATTGTAAGAAATATATGCAAGACACACACACATACCATTTTTATATTACCCATTCCTGGTACCAGACTTCTCATAAAATAAACCCAAGGAGAATATTCATAATCAGGATGTGTCATGAACACAATGCATTGCTGGGCTGCTTTAGTAAACTAACTGTAATTTGGTCCCAAAACAGATTTAATTCACATTTAAGTAACCCATCCACTAAGTGACCAAATGCATCAGTTGTTCTCTTAGATAAGAAGGCTTAGCCTATGTTCACTGTCCCATGCAAAACAGAAACTATTCTTATAATGTTAATTCATGCCACCAGCTTCCATTTGTATATGATAGAGAAACAATTACAAATGTGAATGGGCATTCAGGCTGTGAAAGTGGTTTCTTACACAGATTCAATGAGAGAAATATTTACGTGCACCCAAACCAAAAGGAATTTAAGGACATTTACAAAAACACAAACATTACATAAAAACAACAGAATTTTAAAACTATGATGAGGAATAATAAGCAAAGATGGACATAAAAGATGTGCCAAACAGCCTATGTAATATAACGTTTATACTCAGAGACTAGTTCTGCTACCAGCCTTGGTCAGACAAGCTTTTTTGTGTGTGTGTGATGGGTGGCAGTTACTGCTGGTCAAGGTCCAGAGAATAAGTAAGTGCTCGGGCCCAAATGGGATATTGATGCCACCACCTCTAAGGCTGAAGGAACATCAGGGAACAGGCGGCGGAAAAAATGTAAGTCAGAGGAGCACTGTTTTTCAGGCATAGCATGCTGTCGCATTGCTGAATAGTGGCCATGATTACCTGCATAGGACTGAACCCCTTAGCATTCTGTAACAAAGGATGGAAGAGTTCATGAAGTCTTGCCCCTCTTGAGGATTATAGGAAGTTAATAGTTACTAAAGGAGATAGATTTTCTTCAGTGATACAGCCACTGGTAAGTTTACCTAAGTAAATAACCCCTCACTCATGTTCCTACAAGTAACCCCACTTAAACTGTTTGGCATTAGCAATAAAAGAGCAATAGTTGGTTCAAGAAAGAAGTTTTTCACACAAAAGAAGAATTTCAGGAATGAGGTTTAATGGGAGAAAGGTCCTGGAGACCATTATATATTATATACATGTGGGAAAATCAAAACGAAACCTTTTGTTATATCTAAGAAATATGTACTTATAAAGGATTTTTAAAAATCAAGCAAAGAGGGAACTAATGGTAAGTTGACCTAAATAAGTCTAACACAGAAAACAGCATTCATTTGAATATGTTTCCCAATAACAAGCCAGAGTTTCCACACTTGCTGATGTCAAGTAAATTCACAGTACTTAACAGAAAGGGTGCAGAAAATCCTAACACCAGACCCGTGGGCTTCTTTTATAAAGACATTACTACTATAAATGAGGTATTTACCCTTAATCATATCCTTAAAGGCCTCATTGGGGTGTGTGTGTGTGTGTGTGTGTGTGTGTGTGTGTGTGTGTGTGTGCTCGTGCATGGGCATGTGTATATGACCACATATACATGCGTGCAAATGGAGACCAGAAGTCCATGTCAGATGTCTTCCTCAATGAATTGCCCACCTTATGTTTTGGAGACAGGGTCTCTCACTTGGACCTGGAGCTTACCAACTAAGCTAGGTTGGCAGGCCAGCCATTCCCAGGGATCCTCCTGTCTCCACTTCCAAAGCACTGAAATTACAAGAGAGAGCTGCTGTGCTCAGCTTTTACATGGGAGCTCTGAATCCGAACTCAGTCCTTGTGCTTGCACAGAAAGCACCCCCCCCCCATCCAAGTCCCCACTTCTTTAGTAGTTAAGATTCCATAGATAAATTTGGGGCTGATACATTCACACCAACCCAGTAGTCATCCTACACTGACAGTGAAAAGGAACAATGTGTTTAGAAGTCATTTCAACAGAAGGTAGAATCAGCATCCCCACGTGAGAACAAAACTCTAATATGGAAATGTGTCAGTCAGAGTAGGCTGCACCATCACCATCATCAGTGCTTGGAGTTCAGCCAGGATAAAGGAAATAATTGAAAATAATTGTAAAAGCCTCTCCCTCCTTTCTCAGAAATGTCAGTCAAAGCCATCTGCCTCAGGACTGGAGAGAGAGACAGCTTGACGGGTCAGAGCTGGACAAGCAGAAGGACCTAAGTACAAACACCCAGCACCCAAATAAAAAGCCATTCTGGCTCCAGGTTCTGTGAGAGATCCTGACTCCGAGGAATAAGGTGGAGAATGAAAGAACAGGACATCTAACACCCCCCTGTGGCTTCTACATACATACACAACATATACACACAGCATATACAACACACACACAATACATGCACACACACACCATATACAACACATACAGACACATACATATATACACACACACCATCTATGGCACACATAACACACACCATATTCAAAACACACCATCTATGACACACATAGCACACACACAGCATATACAACACAAACACACACACACAGAGAGAGAGAGAGAGAGAGAGAGAGAGAGAGAGAGAGAGAGAGAGTTTTCCATATCTCCAGTTTAGCCTAGAAAGGTTTTCAAGGAAAAACAAGCAAATTCACACCACTATAGACATAATAAGTTACCACAGACTAGCCAACACTTAGATTTGGGCGGTAACATCTGTCTGTCTTCTTCCAACGCAAAGTAATTGATAAGAACATTCCAAGAAGACCAACTTCATAACCCAAAGAGGTGGGGCATCTTAAAAATAATCACTGAGTCACATTTAATCTATAATATTACTTTTCAAAAATTTATTGTGGCCTTCCCTAGGTTTCTCTGTTTTTGACAGTTCTTCCCACTCACTCCCCCTCCCCATCTCCTCCAGATCAGATTTGGAGGAGGAGCCTTCAGGTCACAGATTGCCATAGAGGGGAGTGGAGGCAGGCACACACATGGGTGGGCCATGAAACACTGCTTACTGAGTTATGTGTACAGAATGTATGTATGATGTTTATGTGGTGTATGTACACATGTATTTGTGTGTGGTGTGTCTATATTATATGTACATATAAGTGTATGATATGGGACTGGAGAGATGGTTCAGTGGTAAAGAGCACTGACTGCTCTTCTAGAGGACCCAGGTTCAACTCCAGAACCCACATGGCAGCTTAAACTGTCTGTAACTCCAAGATCTGACAGCCTCACACAGACATACATGCAAGCAAAACACCAATGCATGTAAAATAAATAATTTTTAAGTATATGATATATGTTATATGTATATTTATGTGGTACGTGTAGTGTTTGTATGTTGTGCGTGCGCGTGTGTGTGTGTATGTTATGGATGTCATCCCTTGTATATGATGGGGGTGATATATGTGTGTGTAAGGGGGTGCACATGGTATGTGTCTTGTGTATGTGTGTCGTGTGAATGTTTGTGTGGGGAGATGTGGTACATATGATGTATGTGTTGGATATGGTGGTGGTGTTTGTTTTTTGGCTCTTTGGGGGGGGGCACCACCTAGATTCCAAATAAATTCACACATGGAGACTTAAGTACCTGGCCTTAACTTGGCTTAGTTTCTTGACAACTTTTCTTAACTTATCCCATCTACCTTTTGCCTCTGGGTTTTTCCCATTCTCTTGCTTCTGTAAATCTTACCCTTACAACGTGGCTTGCTGTGTAGCTGGGTAGCATGCTTCTGGAGCCCTCCCCCTTCTCTGGCTCCTAGCTCTCCCCATTCCTTCATCTCTCTCCTCCTATTTATTCTCTGCCTGCCAGCCCTGCCTATCCTTTCTCCTGCCTTGTTATTGGCCATTCAGCTCTTTATTAGACCATCAGGTGTTTTAGACAGGCAAAGTAACACAGCTTTACAGAGTTAAACAAATGCAACATAAACAAAAATAACACACCTTAAAATAATATTCTACAACAAATTAATATCTTATTTCAAACTTAGTATCTGAGCTTTGTGTTTTCAGGCCACAGAGAGTGGCTCTACTTAGGTAAATCTAAGTAGAGCCACTCCCTACAAAAAGAGGGAAAAAAACATGGAGAAAAGTTTGAAAATGAAAGCATTTTCAGTATTCTTTCATACTGCCCTATTATCTCAAGCCTGACAGCCTGAGTTCAATCCCCAGGACCCTACTGACTCCCACAAGATGTCCTCTGACCTCCTCTCACATGCTGTGGCACATGCATGTGTGCACACATAAACAAAGTCATAAAATTTAAAATAAATAATAATCTTAAAGTAAATTCTTCCAGTGAGTATAGAGCTAAAATTTTAAATGAAGAAAATATTATTGAATAGTTAAGTAGTTATCTTAATCTCACAAAAATGGTGGTGTGTCTTTAAAAATCTATAGTGTCTAATTTAAAGAATTCAACTATTTTAAAAGAGTGAATCAGTGATCTTACATTTGCTTAAAGTTCATAAAAGTTTCTAAAAAGTGAATATTTGCTTGCCCTTCCCCTGAAGAGTAGGGAGGAATGTAAAGAACACTGTAAGTCAGGGAGATGTGTGAGATCAGCCCTGGGGAGCAGCAAAAGGCAACAGAAAATCCTATGGAAGAACTGATTCATAAATTTGGGGTGTGTTATCAAAAGATGAGGAAGCCATTAAGCTCCAAGCACAGCTTTCTACGGACTATGTTCTATCTTCTACCAGTTCCATGAGAAAGTCCTTCCCTCAATCACACCTGTGACCAGCAGCTTTGCTCTAAAACCCAAGGTCATTAGAGAAATACCCACATACCTCCCACATAGGCCTAATATGATTAATATGCATAATTTTAAAGGATGCATCTTATAAATATAATAGCAATTGCAATTAATGAGTATTTGTATATGTGCCAGTGGGCTTTCTCTCTGAGTAAAATGAATCAGTGGTCTCATTTTCTCTTGCTCTGACTCTCTCTCTATCTCATCTCTGTCTTTGTGTGTATATCTCTCTCTGTCTTTCTGTCTCTGTCTCTCTCTCTCTCATACACACACACACATACACACACACACACACACACACACACACACACACACACACCATAATTATGTATGTGCACGATTTATATCTTTTTTTCATTTCCTAGACACACTGAGAAGCTTGGCTCAGAAATTCTCTTGGTGGATATAGAATACAATTGTTCAATTATATCATGTTTATAGTTTCTTAATTCATAGGTTAGACACCCAAATCACAGCTGTCAGTTGAAGGAAAGTGAGAAAATACAATTCTGGGAAAAAACTAAGTTGTCCTTGTCTTCACAAGACAACATTTGGTAACAGCTGTTCTTACACATGACTTCACATTTTTTAAAGCCGATTATAAATAACATCATTACAAAAGTGCCTGAGAGTCTGTTTGGTTCAAGTCTTTGGCTATTATTTAGTTTAAATATATATCATGCTTCACAGGATCTCACTATGTAGCTCTAGCTGGCCTGGAACTCCCTATGTAGACCAGGCTGGCCTCGAACTCACAGAGATACTCCTACAAATGCTGTGATGAAAGGCACATGCTACAGAGCCCTGCTTGTTTTGATTTGTTTGTTGGGGTTTGTTGTTGTTCTTTTGTGACTTAATAATTTGACCATTAGTTTTGTCCTCTAAACATTATTTTGCACTATGCATCTGAATTCTTATAGCCTTCTATAGGTCTTCTGCTTCAATAGGTCAAACATGTTTCCCAAATCACATGTGTCGGAAGCTCAGCTCAAAATACAGCAAAATTGGAAGGTTAAGGCTTAAAGAGACTTGATAAGGTCATATACTAGTTAACACTTGCTGGGCTATTTGGGGTTTGTTTATGTTTGGCCTTCTTGGCCTCTGTCTCATGCTTGCTAGCAACCCTGCCAGGTTGTAACTCATCAAGAAGAGCCCCCTAGGTACAGCCTCTTGCCATTGGATTTTCCACCTCCAGAATCCTGAATAGGCTATTATCTACACTGTCTTCATTATAAATTCCTCAGTCTGTGGCATTTTGTTATAAAAAATAGCAGGAAGTATGGGAGGGAACAAGCTGGGGGGGGGGGGATGTCGAAAAGAAGAAGGAGAGAACCTAAATAGCCATTTTGAGGGAATCAACTTTGTAAATGTATTCTATTCATTCTCACAGTTTGAATCTGAAAAGTCTCCCAGAGACTCCGATTTGAAGACTTACTCCACAGCTGGTGTTTGAGGAAGTTCTGAAGGCTTGGGGGTGGGGAGGCATCTAACTCAAGGAGATGGGTCACTAGGGTTGAGTTCTATGGGGTATATTATCCCTAAGCTGCTTCCTGGCCTTCCTCCACATGCTCCTGCTAGTGCTAGTCTGCTAAAGTGCATGGAAACAAGCAACTAAAGACCTAATGCTCTGAAAGCTTGACCTAAGTTAGGTTTTTCCTACCCTAAGTCCTGTCTGTCATATATTTTGACCACAGAATCTGCAGAGTAATTAACACCGTCATCTAATGCAGCGGTTCTCAACCTGTGGCTCATGACCCCACCCCTTTAGGGGAAGTCACATATTAGATATCCGGTATATTAGATATGTACATAACAATAACAGAAGCAAAATTAGAGTTATGGAGGAGCAATGAAATAATTTTATGCTTGGGGGTCACCATACCATGAGAAACTGTATTAAAGGGTCACAGCATTAGGAAAGATGAGAAACACTGAATTTTCAGCAACGAAAACAGAAAGTCAGAACAGTCAAGTCAGAACAGGTCAATAAGAAAAAACAAAAATTAAATAAAAAACTACCTGACCAATTCTGACCCACACACACCAGAGTTGAGACTGAACAAAACACACACACACAATTAAAAATGTTGCCCTTGTGATGGTCTACTGGTAATGGGACTGAAAAGTATACACATATCATTTTAGAAAGTGAATAAACGCCATGGAGAAAAAAAACAAAGGAAAGAAAAAGGGACATATACATTGCAAAGTAAGAAGCTGGGCAAGTTCAAATATTGCCTGGAGACATTTGAACAAAGACATAAGGGTGATGTGGGCAACAGATCAGTCCATGCAGACATCCAGAGATGAGCACTCCAAACAGAGGAAGCCGAAGTGTAAAGATGGCCGCTGATACACTCCAGGAAAGCCAGGTGCCTGGGAGGAAGAAGAAGAGATCGGAAAAGGAAGGGTAAGAGGTCAGAGGGAGCTTGCAATTATTACAAGGAATTGGGCTTTGAAAACATACAAAATGGAAAGCCACCAAAGAGTTTGGAGCAGAAAAGTGTCAGGATGGGATGTGTATGTCTTACTAAGGTTTTTATTTTAGGGGCTGTGGAAGCGGTTCAGTGGTTAGCTCTTCCAGAGAACCTGTATTTGATTTGATCCGCAGCACCCACATGTAACTGCAGTTTCAGGGAATCTGATACCCTCTTCAGCCCTCCATGGGCACCAGGTACTCACATGGTATGCCTATATACATACATATAAAAAGTACTCACACACACAAATTTTTTAAAATTTTTAAATTTTATTATTTATTTATGAGTGTGTGTTTATGCACATGCATATGCATACCCACAGAAGCTAAAAGAGGTCATCAGGGTTCCCTGAGTTAGAGGTAGAGTTCATTTGATTGTGAGCTACCTAACGTCGGTGCTGGGAACTGATCCACAGTCCTCCGGAAGAGCAGCAAGTACTCTTAACTGCTGAGCCATCTCTCTTGGCCCCTCACGTGTATTTTAAAAAGAAAACCTTTTTCATTTCATTTCATTTCTTTTCTTGAGAATAGACTGAAGAGAAGAAAGGATACAAAAGGACTAATAAAGGGGTCCCTGCAATAATCCAAAGGTTAGGGCACTCTGTAATGGCCACTGAAGTAAGTGAAGAAATTGTATCCTGGATTTATTTTGAAAATAAGACATAGAAGATTTATCTACATATGCATGAGGTATGATAGACTGTAAGGGATGAACTCCAAGGTTTAGGGTTTAACTAATTTGAAAGCTGGAGAGGAGAGGGACTGAAGACAGTGGATCATGAAGATTCTATTTGGAGCACAGTGAATTAGAAATAAAAATCTACTGGACAGCCAAGTGAAGATGCTGGGTGGGAAGCTGGGGGAAAAGGTCTGAGCAGGAAGCCAAGACACAGACTATCACTTTCTGAGTCCTCAGTATATAGACAGAAATTAGAAGAAATTTTCAAAGAGGAGAGAGAGAAAAGAATAAACACTTAAGGAGAGGAAGGACCAGCAGAGCAGACAGAAGGGTGCAGGCTGTGAAAAAGAAAATGGGGACGCACATATTGCC
Source organism: Onychomys torridus (assembly GCF_903995425.1). Taxonomy (NCBI): domain Eukaryota; kingdom Metazoa; phylum Chordata; class Mammalia; order Rodentia; family Cricetidae; genus Onychomys; species Onychomys torridus. The sequence continues at coordinate 118,963,626 of NC_050444.1, forward strand.
CTGGATAAAAGGGAGAAGAGGGGGCAGCTGGGACAGCGCTGTGAATGGCTGAAATGGAGTGAACCCCGAGACCAAATGTCAAAGCTGACATCATCAGAGATCCGAACTGGAAAAGTACTCAAAACTAAAGTTGGATAGGAATGGGTTTAAGGGGGAAAAAGCGAAAACACAGAAAATATAAACAACTCTTTCATAGTATTTTGCTTTAAATGGAAGAGAAGAAAATAATAGTATCACAGACATAATACATAGTCTAAATAATCTACAAAGGGATACACTCAACAATCATATAAATTATCTTTTAAAATAGGCCCAACTAGGCTTATGGTAAGAAAGAAGCAAGCAACAAGTCTGGATACTGTCAGGTTATCTTTCCGAAAATAATGAGTGGAAAGGCATTTGTCTTGTAATTACCCATTGCAATAATTCGATATATAGTTTATCAGCCAATGAATTAATTTATATGCCTTTCTCCTATATTTGTCACAGTTCAAATGGTAAAGACTAAGATCACGTGACAACAGACAGTATCACCACTGCATCCTAAAAATCACTTATAAGAGCTGTATGTCACTCACTCAGTAGAGTGCTTGCCTAGGAAGCCCTGGGTTTGATTACCAGCACCCCATAAATGGGTGGTCCACACCTATAATCCCAGCATCGAGGCAGTAGAGGCAGGAGAAGTTCAAGACCATCCTAGGCTACAAAATGAGTTTAACGCCAGATTGGGCTATATATATTGTTTGTTATTTGTGTGTGTGTGTGCGTGTGTGTGTGTGTGTGTGTGTGTGTGTGTGTGTGTGTGTTTGAGAAGGAATAAACTATAACCAGATCAATTTAAATAGAAACTCCAAAAGCCTGTATTTATGAAGTCTAGCCAGTAGGTGAACATTTGCACTTTTCTAGTTTAATTAAAATTGGAATTTGTAAATCACATAAAATCTTAAGAATCTGAACCGAGCATAAGCCTTTTCTTCATTTTTAACTCCACAGGACATATTTTTTAGTATGAGTGTTTGCCTCTAAGGGTAAAAAAAAAAAAAAAAAATGCAAAGCAGTATCTGCCAAGTGAATTCATTTATTTTGGCTTTCTTTTTTTTTCTTTCTTTCTTTTTTTTTTTTTTTTTCTGAGTAAGTTTAGGTCTTACTTCCAAGACCTCCCACTGGACAAACACAAACCATTTGGTCCTATATTAGTGATCTAAGTCTGAAGCAATGACTGTTTTTTCCTCGATAAATTCATGGGAAAAGAAAGCCTCACATTGCAAAAGAGGAAGGGGCGCCTGCCAAGCACCACAGCTCCCCCGAGCCGTGAACAAGCAGGCCTGGATATGAGCAACAGATGCCTGAAACGTTCCAGTTGTTTTCAAACAAGCACCAGCAGGGGATCTGAGTTCTAAGACTCCCTGGCTAATCAGCATGGAATTCACTTCACTCTTGGAGTTTCAAAGGGGAAGACCCTCTGCTTCAGGAGGCACTGTGGGGCAGACAAATGTCTGGCTGGCTGGCTGATCCCCTTTCCAGCCCAAAGGCAGCGCTGGAAGTAAGTTCAAATGTGTTCCCAAAAAGAGTACTTCAAACCTATTCTGCTCTCCCAGACTGCACACAAAGCATCTGTGGGTAGTAAAAGATTACTTCATTTTTAGAGCACACCCAACAAAAAGAGCTAGAAATGCTTCTATGCCAAACCTAACTGGCAGTGTCGAACTTTCAATTTTCAAAACATTAATACTCAAATATTGTATGTGCTGATTAAAGCTACTGCCTCATTCTGTGCCTGAGTAAGTGAGTCGAGGTGCTTTTTTTAAAAAAATCAGAAGTGAAGCAAAAAGTAACTACACTGATGTTTTACAGTATAACTAGGTGTGCGCGCCTGCGCGCCTGCGCACACGCGCATGCGCACATACGTGCATTCCTAATTTCTGGTTGATCTATTTAGTTAGCCTCTACTGTCTTCTGGGATTCATTCTAAGACAGTGAAAGGTATCACTGAAGTTGTCATCTCTGTTATTGTGGCTCATTTCGGACACGCTCTGAAGCGGTCTGAAAAACCACTTTTTAAACATTCTGTACACAGCTTTATGCTAAAAGGTCGTGAGCACGACTCAGGAATTGATGGGAAAGGTACAGTTTTTGGTGTTCTCCAAAATATTTTTCCTCCAAATATACAATACAAAAAAAGTACTATGTTAAAGCCACACATTTAGGTAGTTCCCTTTCTTCTTTCTTTCTTTCTTTCTTTCTTTCTTTCTTTCTTTCTTTCTTCCTTCCTTCCTTCCTTCCTTCCTTCCTTCCTTCCTTCCTTTCTATTTCTTTTGTTTGTCAATGTTGGGAACATTGGCTTAGAGGCAATATGATTTTTAAGTTAGTACCAGGTGACCTATTCATGTATAAACTATATATTTCCAAGCTCTTTACAAATACTTTGTTTTCTCTACAACTATTTGCCGAAAAATCCTGAAAACATAGATAAGTGCACATAATAACCCCCAAGATCAATGAAGTCTTTTTAGTTTCACGAAATTAGCAAGATTGACAATTACAGACGTCTACATTTTTAATATGGAGTATTAATAAACCTGAGGTATTATTAAAAGGCCCTCAGAAAAGATATTAATCTAACCCTCTAAACATGATAGATGAAGAAACCCATGGAGGTTCGTCTAAGCACCCGCCACTGAAGCCACTTAAGATAAACGGGAAACCACTGCAGAACTCAGGTGCTGTGTCTCCAGGTCCGCAGCTCTAGAGGACGCTTGTGTCCGTAACTGCCTTGATGCACGCAGACCCTCCAGGCCCCTCCAAAGAATTCTCTCTGCCGTCCACAAGTAGCGTACCCCCACTCCCATACCCAGTTTCTTAGATGGCGTCAACATACCTGGGTTTGCAGAACGATTCCTCGGTCGGCTCTGGTTCTTTTTCCCTCCCCGCTGCAAATCCTTTTAAAGGAGTGCTTCGGCTGGGGCTCAGCTTGGGGCTTTGGTTGGCTGGCGGGCTGGCTTTTCTATTTGTTTTGTTTTTAATTTGCTCGGGGAGGGGGAAGAGAGTGGGGAACTTAGCCCGCCCCACAATACATTTTTTCCCCTTGTGTCTTTCAAACCAACCCACCCTCTCTCGGCAACCCCAGCTTAAGGGGTTGCGGTCGCAGTCCCGGGCAGTTTCCAAAGTGGCAGGAGGCCTGGAGAAGTTGCGTGGCTCTCCGCAGGTGCTGCCCAAATCAACAGCCTGGTCCCCAGTCCGGCTGCGACCTGCTGCGCAGCCCTGGGTGACTCTGCGCCAGGGGTTCGGGCCAGGAAGGGAGTCCCACCTGTGTCGCCTGCTGACGTGAGGCAGGGGATGCTTGAGCTCTGTGTCGCTGGCTCTGAAGGTGCCGGCCACTAGCACGCGGGCGCGCCACTGCGGGGCACTGGCCACACAGGTGACTGCGCGGCGGCGGGGACGCTGAGCGCGTGGCCGAGGCGGGAGCTTGGGCTTTGGGGCTGCTCCTGGCCTCTACAGCAGCAGGTGTGGGAAATGCTGCACTAATAAACACAAGGACTGAGAGAAGGGGGAAAGGGAACCCAGAAAGACCGACCCCAAATAGGAAAGTCATGAGTTTCCTGTCCCATAAAGTGCAAAGTGCGGCAGCCACCATCTCTCTCTGCTTTGCTTGTCCCAAAGGGGAGGAGGGCATTCCTGCGTTTAGTTGACCAATGACCACCTGGTTTTCCATCCTTGAACTCAATGACATTGATGTAGCAAGTTTAAAAAAAAAAAAATGATTTGTCCTTAGAGAGTCAGAGTCCAACCTCAAAGCACATAAACATTTTGTTGTTCTCTGATCAAAATGCGTATTCACTTATTTGTTTACTCCCCTAATGAATGTTGATTGAGGACAAATTGTGTTTTCTTTGAACTTGGGGGAAGAGGGCATACACATAACATTTCCAGTTGTACAGTTGATCTGAAGGAAAACAGAGTAAAGATGAAAGAATAAAAGTGAGTGGAGATACTTTAGATTGGGTAGATAGTTATGGGCAAAGGCCTCTCAAGGTAAATTTGACCTGCATTCCCCTCGAAGAAGGCCATCAAAAATGGGCACAGCCAGTGAGTCTCCTGAATTAACCCAGCCACAATAGGATTGAGAAGAAAACATCCTTCATTATTGGAATGAGTCCTTTCTCCAAAGGCGAGTGTCCTTGCAATAAAGACACAGGTACAAAGAAGGCAGCATAAGGCAAAGACAGACACTGCAATTATGTGGCCAGCTCCTGCTCCAGTGGGTAAATGCCACCGTGGACTCCTCCCCATAAATAAGTTCTTTGAGGACCAGTGACACTTTTCTCTCAAGCACACGGCCCTGTGGACCATATGTCGAAGCCAATTTATCCAGAAAAGCCATGAATACCCACTAATTAAATAAGCTTTGTGGGTTAGACTAGAAATGCTAACCTTCTGTGTTCACCAAACTGCTGCAAATAACAGACAGCGGGCGGTGGTGGCGCATGCCTTTAATCCCAGCACTTGGGAGGCAGAGCCAGGTGGATCTTTGTGAGTTCAAGGCCAGCCTGATCTACAGAGTGAGATCCAGGAAAGGCACAAAGCTACACAGAGAAACCCTGTCTCGAAAAACAAAACAAACAAACAAACAAACAAAAAAAAGACAAATGTTTCCATTGGATAGAGGATAAAATTGAAGTAGAGACTTCGGCTTCTCCAAATGATTAGTACTCAAACAACACTGAAAAAGTGAAAGTAGAAAAGAAGAATGACTGGTAAGGGAGAGGAGGGAGGAGAAAAGAGCAACAGTATACAAATGGCATGAAGCAAAAGGGAATGAGAAAGGGGGAGGGGAGGTGGAGGAGAGTGAATGGAAACAAAGCAAAATGGCATATGTGTATGCAGATGCCATGTGGAAACCCGTTGCTTTACACGCTAACTTCAAGAAAAAATAAAATAAAACTTGGGCATTATGGAAAATAACTGCCCCAGAAAAAAGTACAAAAGCTCAAAGTCTCCACTCTATTGGAGTCCCACTCGTGGCTTGAAGGTTAACCACAACCCATTGCAAGCCACCGCTGTTGCAGAAGTGTATCCCACCAAGATATGTCTGTATTTCTGCATCATGACAGCGCTGAGTGTCCACTACACCCCCAGCTCTGAGTCAGTAGCTCCACATAGCATTTACATTCTAATTAACTGGATACCGTTGAGTCTCAGTTTTGCTGGAACAGTGCTTCATTATTTATCTCAGGCATGGTAAAGAGCGGTGAAGGAATAAATGGGTCAAAAGAAACTGCAACCAATCTCTTAAGAGTCATCACCACATTGAAAAGCATCTCTATCATGAGATAGAATTTACCAGAGCAAAACCGATTAACACCCTGACTCACTCCATATTTTTGGAGGTTAGGAAAAAAATCCATAAAAGGAAACCTAGTGTAAAAAATAAATTAATGTGTTTGCCTATTTTCTCTTTTGAAAAAAAATCAATAGATTGCACATTTACACAGATGCAAACCCCACTGGGAACCATCAATCACATCTGAGCTTACCATTACGTGAACTGGGTAAAACATTTTATCCAAGTATTTCAGTTGTTAGTTTCAAAACGTAAACACTGCCTGATTATTGTCTTGGAAATCTTGATGCAGCCCTCCCTGAATGCCTGCCAGTGACTTTCATGACTGACTCTCTCCTGTATCACCTCTCTCCTCCTCAAGTTCCCTTCTCTCTGTCACAGTCTTAGCATCTAAACCCTTAACTAACAGGAATGTAACCACCACACTGAACCACACTGGGTGACTTATGGGGGTCATAGACTCATCCAGCAACCAGCCGTGTGGTCAGTGATTTGGACCGTGACAATCCAGGAATGAGTTGCCTGTTATACATACACACACACACACACACACACACACACACACACACACACACACATGTACACACATGATTGGACTTTGTGAAATGTGTGGTGATATTGTGTTCTGTTCTCCAAAATATTGTGCACACTAATAAACTTATCTGGGATCAGAGAGTAGAACAGCCACTAGATACAGAGGTCAGAAGATGGTGGCACACACGCCTTAATCCTAGCATTCCAGAGGCAGAGATCCATCTATATCTCTGTGAGTTCTAAGCCACACTGGAAACAGCCAGGCATGGTGACTCACGCCTTTAATCCCAGGAAGTGATGTCAGAAAGCAGAAAGGTATATAAGGTGTGAAAACCAGGAACCAGGGCAGTTTAAGTTTTTAGGCTTTGAGCAGCAGTTCAGCTGAGATTCATTTGGATGAGGACCCAGAGGTTTCCAGTCTGAGGAAACAGGATCAGCTGAGGAATTGGCAAGGTAAGGTGGCTGTGGCCTGTTCTGTCTTTCTGATCTTCCAGCATTCACCCCAATACCTGGCCCTGGATTTGTTTTTATTAATAAGACCTTCTAACAATTTGTGCTACAGAAATGGGTACATGAACATGTTTAAAAAAAAAAAAAAAAAAAAAAAAAAAAGGCTGCACTTGAAAATTAGAAAGATGTTATAGTTTGTTTTTCTTAAAGAAATTCACTAATACAATCAATAATAACAAATATTCAAGCAAAGTCTTGGATCACAGTAAATGCCTTCTTTTAATGGTACTGAACTGCATTTGCTGGGTAAATAATAAAACTATTTAATTAAATGATGGACTCTAAGGCCCAAGTAAACACTAGCAAAGAAAACCTTTTATATAAAGGTGTTTTAAGTTGGGGTCACATGACATGCCAGGAGCTGATAACTGGCAGACCCACTTACTTGAGTAAATAGTAACCAGCCCCTCTGACATTTAAGGGGGGGAGGGGATTTGAAGCAGATAATGTAGAACTGATTTAACAAAAGCCTAAGATCAATTTTCTGTATTAAACACAACAGTGCCCCTAAAACACACTCACTTTTCAAAAGGTTTTAGCAAGGTATGTTAAATAAAAAAAGTTAATAATCAATGAAAGGAAAATAAAGTATTAGGAGGAAATTGGAGAATAAGGAAAATTCAAGTATTTGAAATCTAATGTATTTTATAAACAGAATAACATCAACAAATCAAGCAGAGCTAACTTACAGGCAAGTAATATTTTCTTTAAATCACTGATATCCAAAGGCTCCTTTAACCAGGTGCTGTCTGCAGGCCCAGAATTAACCAGTTCCTCTGCTGCTCATATATATCATGCATATGATGTAATATATTATACTCATGCTTTGCTCTATAAATGCTTTTTGAGTGAACACATGTCCTGAAAAGAAATATGAGGGGAACAAATATATTTAGAACAAACAACGATTTTATGGTCAAGCCCTCTGTCATCAAAAACTAGGGACTAAGAGAGGTGAATCAGTGCTTAAGAGCATTTGCTGCTCATCTAGATGACTGGAGTCTGGTTCCCAGCACTCACGCTGGCAGCTCACAAATGCCTTAAACTCCAGCTTCAGGGAATCTGACACGGTCTCCTGGCCTTCTTGGGTGCCCACATGCACATTCAAATGCTAATATGCACACACAGTAAAATGAAATAAAAATAAATCATTTAAAAAATAAATACTGGCCGGATGTGATGGTGCCTTTAGGAGGGAGAGACAGAGGGAGAGGCAAGTGGATCTCTATGAGTTCCAGCTAACCTGAAGTGATTCTATGTTAATTTCACAGTCAGGCAAAAGGGCCATTTGAAAACAGCTATATGGGAGTATGTGTTCTTATTAAATGAGCCCTGGGAGGTAAAATCACTCACATGGTCCTGAAAGGCTGAGGCAGCCCAGTTAATGTTCAGTCTGTTTCCCCACCTAATGCCCCAATCCATAACTCATTTAATTAATCTAAATTCCTCCCCCTAGGGAATGCTGTTGGCAAGGATACAGAAGAATCATATTACCTTGACTGCCGAGGAAGTTCACAGCCCCTACTTAAACTGTGATCATAAGCTAAGTAGCAGCAGGCGGGAGATGGCTCAGTGGTTAGGGATGCTTGCTGCACAGGCAGGAGGAACAGAGCTCAGACCACAATACCCATGTAACAAACCAGGCAGATACAACACACCCCTAGAACTCCAGCACTGATGGGGCCAGAGGCAGGAGGATTGTTAGTTTGCTGGTTGCCTGAACATCTGAAAAAATGTTGAGTTCCAGGGTTAGGGGGTTTTGCTCAACAGTAAAGTGCTTGCCTAGCAGATGTGAGGCCCTGGTTCCATCCTCAATAAGCTCCAGGTTCAGTGAGAGACACCTGCCTCAAAGGATTTAGGTAGAGAGTCATAACCTTGATGCATACATAGCCATGCTCACACACCATGCACACACACACAGGTAACACTGTTTATAATTTTGTATTAAGGATGAAAATTATTTCATCCGAGATTAAATGTCAGCACCAGAGCATGATTTTTTTCCTCCAGGATTTATTAATACTGTTTCAGTACTTCATGCTGTATCTCTATACCTGTTGTCTAACCACCAATGTATCAGAAATGGACAGCAGAGTATAAGAAAACCTTACATGTGAGCCAAATTTATTATTTCAGTGCCACTGAAATACAACGAAAAATAACGTTATAAGAATAAGTATTGAGCCGGGCGGTGGTGGTGCACGCCTTTAATCCCAGCACTTGGGAGGCAGAGGCAGGAGATCTCTGTGAGTTCGAGGCCAGCCTGGTCTACAGAGAAACCCTGTCTCAAACAACCAAAAAAAAAAAAAAAAAAAAAGAAAGAAAGAAAAAAGAGTAAGTATTGAAGTATTGAGAACTTACTCTTGACTCTTGAAAGGGGGTGACAAATACATGCTTGGGCTGAAATCAGAATTCTGTAAGTAAATACAGTTTTCACAGAAATGTATGTCCCTACAATTTATGTCCCTACAGACCTTAAAGTGACCAAGACCTCTGATTTTCCTGATGATCCCTCTGTACACACACACCTCAAACCAATTTTCACATAGCACACACGTATTGTTCTCTGCAGGAATATAATGGGATTTGAGAGCAAAGCCCACCAGGCTTGTTCACCGACCAATAATCCACTTCTGGCCAGCACCTACTGTAGGGGGTTACAAACTCATGGTGAAAAGCCTGAGTGCTAATTCCCCAGGGTCCTAGTTTGGAATTAATGGGTCACAAAAGATGAATTATCTTTCGCCTTGGCCGATGGTATGACCATGAGGAACTTTCTCAGCCGGCTCCCTTCTTCCCCGCTCCTCTGCTCAAAGCACCCCATTTTTCCTTGATTCGAAGCACATGGGTCTGGTCTAGTCAGGCTGCCAGGTAGAGTATCCTGGCTGCAAAGAAAGGCCACACAGCATGTGGCCTGAGCCGAACCTGTCATAGTAACCTCTGCCTTTGTCTCCAGCTGGAAGAGAGCATGGGAAAGTGATTGGAGACAGATCAGTCCAGATTGTTCTCTGAGGTTTTTCAAACGAGATCTAGTATGAGATACCAAAGGTGTGCAAGCCACAGAGCGAAGAGCTTTTCCTGCCAGCTGCTAAGTGCTGTTTGCCCACACCCATCTCCAGGTTCAATCAACAGCAGATTAAAAAATATTCTCCAATTGCATGAATACTGAATGCATGTCGATATTTCCTTGTCTTTATCCCTTCATGGTATAATACTTCATGTTATACTAGGTATCCTCACTAATCAGAGTCTTGAATATCCACAGATCTGGGCATATGTGAAGGTCCTAAAGCCAATCTGTGGCTGGTACGAGGGCCAGACACATGTGTGGTTGAGAACTGTAGCCGAAGCTGCCAGCAGCCAGGTCCCTGCCATGTGAGCAGCATGGCCTGCAGTGGGACACAGAATTAGAATTGCAGGCCACAATAAATGTCAGATCTTGGGGCCCTCGGTTTTTCCCCCTGGTGCATCTGAACTTAATTTCTTCTATAAGATCTGTTTACCAATTGGTAGAAACTGTCAAAGAATTCCAGTTCTTAATTGTTTTGTTTTCACATCTAATGTCCAAGCAGGGGACAGTGGCAGGGGGAAAAGGAGGACACGGTCAGCGTGAGCAAAGGCTCTGATCCCTGGACATCTGTTGAATTTGGCCTCTGCCCCCTCTGTTTTCTAGTGTTGATCTACATGGAGCCACGCCAAAGGTTACTTGAGACCAATGACTGTCCTTGTTTGCTCGATGTCTTTCCGAAGTGCACAGAGACATCAGAGACATGAGCTCCCAGGCACCCTAGGTTACAGGCACCCTGCTAAGGCTTCCAGGCCAGGCTTGATGCCTGTCTCTTGCTTGGGAATTTCTCTCCTTCTCCCAAGCTTTGCTGAGTCGAGTTGGAAATAGATCACCACGGAGGATAGTCCTTTCTACTGCACTGAATCTCTCACTACATTTCTCTCCAAACTCCTTGAGAGCATCGACTGACTCTTCCCAGGGGGCTCCATCTGAGATAGGAACTAAACAGGGAACTTCAGACTCTGTGTTCTGGTTTTATATTAACTGTTCTTGATTTTAAAGTACATTTGATTTTAAATACCACTAAGCACAAATGCCTACTGTGTGTCACTCAGCGATGGAATCATCTCAAGGGTGCAGGGCCCTTTACTCAGAGCAATGTCGGTGTTGCCTCTCTGCTGTCTTTCTCCTTTCTTCCCAGTGTGGGATAGTCTCTTAGTCTTCAGAGCTTGAAGCTGGTTTGTTCTTAGTTTTTTTAGAGTCAAAATGCAATGTGCTATAACATCTCCTTTTATAGTAAAGGATCAAAAATACATAAAAGAAAGTACCAGGCAATAAAGCATACCAGATAACCGAAACAACCCTCCACAGAGTGGACAATGCCCAGACAAAAGCACATGAAGAAACATGTGTCCAGCCCTGGGTTCTGTGTGCCATCCCAAGTGCTCGGTTCTGCCTTCTGGAAGCCAAACCAACCAACTCCTCCTTTACCTTCTTGAGTTATCACTGTCACTGCTTTCTTTTATTACTTACAATAATCCCAGCTACATATCTACCACACACACCCTGTAGAACCCCACCCAACACAACAGGCAGGCCAAAAGGCAATGGTTTTTATTATCTCCTTGAAATGGATATTTCAACACTCAAGTAGCAGGGAAAGCAGACATGTAGGTGGTCCCCAGAAGCCCTAAAATCACTAGGAGTCTCCAGTATCTCAGCCTTTTTTTTACTTTAGGCTTGTTATTACTGTGTAGCCCAGAACTCATGCCCTACCTGCCTCTGCCACACAAGGGCTAGAATGACTGGTGTGCATCACCTTGCCAAGCTTCTCCCAACTTCTTGATACAAATATCATTGGCTCTACGACCAACTTTCTTCTTATAGTAGAAAATATACTGAAGCTGCTCCCAGGTTTTCCATAAACTACATCCCAACACAAAGTAAATTGGGAAGTAAGCCCATCTGAGCTTAAAGTATCTATCATTTGGTTTTCATAGCAAAAATGTAAAAAGAAAGGAAATTATTGAGTTTATTGATTCTCTCATGTCAAATCAATAATAGTTGGTATTCGAATTATAACTATAAAACAAAATTCTTATAACTAGGATTTTAAATTTTTAATTTTTTAAGAATTTTATGTGTGAGTGTTTTGTCTGTGTGGTCTAAGTGCACCACATGATTGCAGTACCCTCATGGGCCAAAAGGGGGTGTCAGATTCTCTGGAATTGGAGTTGCAGCTGATTGTGAGCCAACATACAAGTGCTGGGAACTGAACTCCGGTCTTCTGCAAGAGCAACAAGTGCTCTTAACCACTGAGTCATCTCTCCAGCCCCTATGACTAAGCTTTTAAAATTCCATTTCAGAAATGCATAAAGAAAAAGATGAATTTTAAAAGACTGCTTTGTAATTTTGTATCACATAGAAGAAAAGGTATTTAGAATAAAAACCAACAGAATTGTTTCTAAAATGAAAATTAAAATGTTAATAAGTTTACAGAAAAAAAAGTGAATCATGATTTGTTACAATAAAAAGGACATTACATCCTCAACTTGGAATGATCTTAAAACCAAGAAGACCGATGTAAACACATGCCCTCAGTTCTGGTACATCATCCAATCATAGGTTACTTTAGCATTTTTGTTTCAATTATAGATTGGATGTACTTGACATTATGAAACATATTCAATTTAAAACACCAATAAATACAAAATGTCCAGTGTGTGTTGCTTAGTGATGGAATCATTTATAAATGAACTTCAGCAATTTTTCTATAATCGAAGTCTTGCTTACGGTGAAGATGTAAACATTTCTGGATATATGAACCTGAAATTTCTTTCTTTGTTTGTTTTTTCATCCCCTCTCCCATCAATTCTCTCTATGCCTCACGAACCTAGAATTGCTAGTTACTGTCACCCCAAATCCACACTTCATCGAACCATCCATGAACTGCTTGGTAGAACTCCCTGGTTCCCTCTTGGCCCTTCCAGTACCCTCCTCTATCCAGTTTCCGATGAAACACAATACTGTGTTTTGAACTCTCAAACACATGTTGTAACATCTCCTTCTGCGGCGATGGAAACAGAATACAACCACTTTCATTTGTTCACCTCTTCTATTTTCCCCTCATCTTTTTCTCCCTTACCAAAGGGTTAGGCAAACAGTGGGACCCCAGGAACTTGAGTGTCTACCATGACTGTCACTGGCAACTGTCACAAGTTGGGTAAGATTCTTGTGGTAAAAATTAACTGTGGCTGAATTCTCTTTGTATTCCAAGTCGGGTTCTCATTTAGATGAATGGTTCCCAGGCTCTGTACTTCAAAAGTAAAATTTAAAAAATGTGTGGAGCACCACCTTGTACTTGCCAGCTCTTGCTTTTGCCAAATAAGGGTTTGGAAAGAATAATGTTCTCTACCAACAGCCTCATGTCATCCTGAAAAAAGTCCCCCTTTAAGTCCAAGAATGTAGACAAGATGGGACATTGTCTTAGCTTAAAAGGAGGGAGGGGACTCATCAAGCCCAAGAACAGGAAGCTAATAACTATATGATAACCATATCCATCAATACTCTGACAGAAAATCATACCTTCAAAGGGCCAAAGTCAAAATATCTTAGTAAATAGACAGTTCATGTAGGGATAGGAAAATTACAAATATATATCTAATAGAAGATACTAAAAATACACATACATATGGAGGGATGGAGGGAGGGAGGGAGGGAGGGAGGGAGAGAGAGAGAGAGAGAGAGAGAGAGAGAGAGAGAGAGAGAGAACACGTGTTTGTTACGTAGGGACTACCAACAGCTGGAAGCTGTTAGTCCTACACAGGCTGAGGATGGAAGGGAATCATGTTTCCAGAGAAAAATGAGAGCTGGAATTGATTAATAGAGAGAAAGAAGAGTAGGGCAAAGAGATGCTGTCTGTCATCACCATCCCACCAGAACTAACTAAAAGTCAAAGTAAGGGCTGGGCTGGAGAGATGGCTCAGAGTTTAGAAGCACTGATTGTTCTTCCAGATGGATCCAGGTTCAATTCCCAGGACCCACATAGCAGCTCACAACTGTCTGTATAATCCAGTTCCTAGGGGACACAACACCTATGTCGAAAGAAAAATGCACATAAATTTTGTTGTTGTTGTTGTTGTTGTTGTTTTTTAAGTCAAAGTAATAGGGCCTGAAGATCATAGCTGAGAACAGGCCAAACAAGATGAAAAAATGGAACCATGGGGAGAGTTCACTGGAGCCCAGCTTCATAAACTGTGGGTCTAAATCCCATTTGGTAAAGTATAAATGAATATGGGGATTGTGGGAAAAAATGGTACAACAACTAATTCAATTCAAACTTACGTATAAATAAATGTTTTAAATGAATATATTTATCATAAATAATAAATTAAATAAATGCAAGGTTTTCCTAGCAGCATTCACCTGAGTTACACACTGTGAGACTCCACTGAAGCCTTGGCTTGGGACACACAATGTGTGCACTTTGCATTGTGCACATAACCAAGCCCCGCTGCCCCAATGAACACTGTCTGCAATGTCCCAGCTTAGATATGAGGTTACTGTGACATTACAGATTATAGTGTTTTACCGTACAAATGAAGTTTTCTGCGCTTACAGGAAATTGATATTTTTAATTATGGAAAACAAGCACTTTTAATATTTTTCTGCCATCATCCTTCAGCATGTAAGCAACAAATTAGTGTATCTGTCTTAGAATGTTTAAAAATCACTGCTGTAGTCACTGGATGGAGTTTCATAACACATCGTTCAATGACATGTTTGGGTTGGGATAATGACAGAATTTCCAACAACTTCTGAAATGGCCCTACATAGTTCTGTCATCTTCCCCTATGGATCTATTTGAAGTGGCATCTCAGCACTGACAATTATAAAGTCAAAATACCAACTCTGAAACACATTGATGACTGATGTTCTACACTCAGTATGAAAGCCGGGATTTCACTCCTTATATACAAAAATAAATAAGCCTACCCATCTCCTTTGTGTTCAATTTTGTTTTCACCTTTAATAAATGGTAAAATTATACATACCCAAGAATTATTTTAAATAAATTTCTTTTTTTAAGATTTATGATTTATTTATTTATTTATTTATTTATTTATTATGTACATAGTGTTCTGCCTGCATGTATGCCTGAATGCCAGAAAAGGGCACCAGATCTCATTATAGATGGTTGTGGGCCACCATGTGGGTGCTGGGAATTGAACTTGGGACCTCTGGAGGAGCAGCCAGTGTTCTTAACTGCTGAGCCATCTCTCCAGCCCCTAAAATGAATTTCTTTGTGTCTATCATCTGTAAAGTTTGAGTTTTATTCCTATGTTACATGCTAATAGGATAATGCAAGTATTTTGCAGGTACAAAGGAGTCACACATAGAAAAGATTTAGGGAACCTGGCACTACAGTGAGTGTACTTATGTGCATTGGCAATGGAGGAATGGAGATTAGGCAGAGAAAAGGGTATGCACATAAATGACTGTTTCCTTTTTCATTTTGTTTGTGCAGATCAGTTGTTTTCAAGACTGAGACCCTTTAATATAGTTCTTCATGTTGTGGTGACACCCCCTCAACCATAAAATGATCTCATTGCTACTTCATAGCTGTAATTTTGCTACTGTTATGAATCATAATGTAAATATATAATATGCAGGATCTCTGATATGTGACTTCCAAAGGGGTTGCGACTCACAGGTTGAAAACCACTTGTGTTGAGAATGCACATGTGTGGAGGCTAGGGGATGACACTGGGTGTCTTACTTCATTGCTCATTCCCTTATATCTTGAGACAGGGTCTCCTACTAAACCTACAATTTGCTGTTTCAGCTTGACTGGCTGGCCAAAGAGCCACTGGGATCCACCTGTACACACTACACACACACACACACACACACACACACACACACACACACACACACACACACTATGTGCCTGCCAATGCTGCAGTTATATACATGTTCCATGATGGCCAGCTTTTACATGGGTTCTTGGAATTTGGGACTATGTTCTAATGCTTTTATAGCAAACATTTTGCCCACTGAGCCATCTCTCCATCCCTTTTTCTCATTTTAATAGAGGAAAGTTATAGGAGAAACTTTAAGACCCAATGATGCTTGTGATTACACTTATAACAATCCTCAATTAACAGCTCAACATCCAACAAAATGGCATCAAGTGATGCCGAAAGAGGCAACCTGTTCCAGGATTTTATATTTATCTCACTGATTAAAAATGCAGCCTCACAAAGGTATAAAATAGAAACAGCACTGAGCACTTCATTCAATTGAGAACATCTGCCATGAATTACAGAGAGCCACTTTTACCAGAGTCTTCCAGACTGCTTCATGTGGATGGTACCCATGCACTTTAAAAAGCCCTGGTACCTGGCTCCCATCAACATATATCCTGGGGTGGCTGGATAGGGTTAAAGCTTGTAAAGGGACTATTTTTTTTAAGAATTTATTTTTTTTTTAATTTTAGAAGCTTTCAATTTACAGAAAATTTGGTATTAAAAAAGATAGTTCAATTGTCAAGCCCCATAAACCAAGTCTCCCTCCTGACCTACAACCTACACTTGTAGGATGCACTAGCCCAATCAATAAGCCAATACTAACACATAAATCTTTTTAGTGGAACACCACACATTATTCATATTTTCTTTTTTCCCAAACATCCTCTTCCTGCCACAGGATCCCCTCTAGGGTGCTCCTGACACAACTCCTCAGACTTTTCTGGGTTTAGATACCATTGACAGTCTGGAGGACCCTTAATCTTATGAAATCAACCCCAGCTAAATGGCCTTGTTTTTCTCAGGGTTAGGCCATGGTCATACAGTTCATGGGAGTGAAAACCAGGGAAGTACCACACTTTCTTTTCTTTCTCATTGCCTCACACCAAGAGCATACGCTTCCCACATGACTCCCTCCTGCCAATATTGGCCTTGGTCACATGGCTGAGGTGCAATATCAGGTTTTATCTCCTTTTTGTTTTGGTTTGGTTTTATTTAGTTTTTTTTGAGACAGGGTTTCTCTGTGTATCCTGGAATTCGATTTGTAAACTAGACTGGCCTTGAGCTCACACAGATCTATCTGCGTTTGCCTCTGCCTCCCAAGTGCTGGGAGTAAAGGTGTGAGCCATCACTACCCGGCTCAGGTTTTACCTCTTACAGTGACCCTTCTCTCCATACTCTATCCTTTGGGAAGAAATCACCATGTGCTGCCCACACTTAGGGACTAGGGAGTCAGCTCTGCTTTCTTGAAGCTCCTCTGCACAGGAGGTGTGTTGAATTATTTATCTGTATCAGCAGACATAAATATGCACTTTCTATTCTAGATTATGAGTCAATGGTACTTTATTGTGATGCCCTACTGCTTTGGGGACCATTAAAGGCTCCAAACATTGGCTTTTGTTTCTTTTTAACATATACCCATCATGTAGGTATATTTTTAGAATATTTCTTTGCTTTGTGGCACAATAACATGTGCCACACTCATTTTGTATATCTCCTATTACTAAGTCATTTCTCCAAAGATGTCTGGTGCCTTTTATTCAAACAGTATTAGAAAGAAAGATCTGGGGCTGGAGAGATGGCTCAGAGGTAAAGAGTACCGACTGCTCTTCCAGAGATCCTGAGTTCAATTCCCAGCAACCACATGGTGGCTCACAACCATCTGTAATGAGATCTGGTGCCCTCTTCTGTATAATAAATAAATAAATAAATAAATAAATAAATAAATAAATAAATAAATAAATAAATCTTTTGAAAGAAAGAAAGGTTTGGATAAGGCTGAGTGTATCTTTGCTTCTATACCCTTCTAGCTAACACAGCAGTGTGTGTGTGTGTGTATGTGTGTGTGTGTGTGTGTGTGTGTGTGTGTGTGTGTGTATGTGTGTGATTATTTCCATATGTTAACCTCTGTAACTGTTGTAATGAAGGCATACATTCATGCTGATGTTTCCACCTCTCATCCATGACCACAAAGGTCAGCCCTGCCATCTCACTCACTCACCTACAAGCTCCTTCATCAATGACTAGAAGAACAGACCGTCTGAGTTCCATTCACCTGTTTGATTCTGAGAAACATCTGCTTAAAGCCATTCATTGCCTCCCCTAAAAAGGAATCTCTCGTAAACTAGACTACAGGGCTTACGGATAAGCCCTAGATTCATTTTTCAAAGGTATTTAGGTCATCAACTTTTCTTCCTGCTCCTTCTGAAGGAGATTAGAAAACATGAATAAATCATTTTTGTCATGTTCCATATTCTACTCTGGAATCCTCCTGCGGTTTGAATTTTTTTTTTTTTTTTTTTTTTGAGCTGAGGATCGAACCCAGGGCCTAAGCGCTCTACCACTGAGCTGAATCCCCAACCCAAAATTTTTATATATTAAGGCCCACTGTGTATTGTAAATAAAATTCTATGGGCTTCAACAAACCCATACATAGTGTTAAGTGACTCCATCATTACCCCAGGCAAAATGGTTTGGCCACTTACATAAAACGCTGTCTGTGCTTCCGCCATTCAGTCTCCTTCCGCCCTTAGTCCCATAATGACTGAGATCATTCGTTGTCTCTGTAGTTTCGCCTTTCTGACACCTCCTACCAATACATTCACATGATATATGACCCTTTCTAACTGGCTTTTCTTTCATTCTCTCTGTCTCTGTCTCTGCCACTCTGTATATCTTTCTCTGTCTCTCTCTCCTCTCTCAGTCTCTCTGTCTGTCTCTATCTGTGTGCCTCTCTGTGTCTATCTCTCTTCTTCCCTGCCTTCTTCCCTCCCTCTCTTGTCCCCATCCAGCACTCTCCCCTTCTCTGTGTTGACTCTGGAGGTTAGCCTCCTCTATAAATTAGTCCCCAGAAGCTACAGACTGTGACGCTCTACCTTTCTGCAATGTTGCTCTTCCCTGCTCTCTTCGCATTTCAGCCCCACTGGCCACTCATTGCTGTCTTTGGACAGTCACACAACTCAGTCCCAGATGGGAATTCTCCACTGCTACCTCCTGCATATGAGATCCTCTCTTGCTCCATATGTTCCTGTTTACCTCCTTCCTCTAATTTACATGTTTGCTAAAACATCACATCCACACCGATGCCTTCATCCCCCTGTGACAAATTCCTTTCTTTCTGCTTGTAGCCCTTGGTGCTATGTGGCATCTCTTACAGCACAGTATCTGAACCATGCTAATGGCTAGCTAGCTCAATCGCTTTAAAAATCGCTCTATTCATTTGCTAGCACTGTGTGTATCAAACAATCTAATTTTATTTTCCCCAAGTTTTGAAGGCTGGAATTCAAGATCATGTCTTTCCTATGGCCTGTCTTAGGCCTGAGGATGGCTCCTCTTGCTGTGGTGCCACGGCTCTTTTCTGTAAGTCCATCACTCCAGTAACTCCCTACATGTTCCAATTCCCCCTTCTAAGGACATTAGTAGGACAGAATTAGGATTCACCCCACTGGATCCTATATTTACATTCTGAGGTAATTATGCTTGGAGCTTCAGCATACACATTTCAGAGAGATGCAGTGCAACCCACAATAATTACTCTTCCAGGGAGCAATTATTTCTTGTTTTCTATTTGAAAAGGGCAGAGATATGCCCCACTACGTAGTGGTTCTCAGTCTCAGAACCAATAGACATGAAACGAGTGTGGAGGAGACATTGAATATCAGATTCTGAATATCTTTAAGTGTTATGCAATAAGGAATTTGAACATGTCTCTGAAAATAGAGATACAACACAAGAAACAGATTAGGAAGGTTGTATATCAAATGTGCAGAAATACTAGCAAAGAAGCAAGATTAATTGATTACAGCCAATGAAGATAAAGCAGCAGAATGCCCGACAAACACATTCTTCAGATCCAAACCAAGTGGGAATGGAAATGTACTGAGGTTCTTATTTTTGAAACCTGCCTCCCCAGTATGCCGAGCTTCCTCCACATACTGTGCTAATCCTAACAATAATTCCCTCTGATAGAATTTATTCAGATTGTGCATAGTTGTTGTGGAAACTGAGTCTCAGAAATGTTAAATCTCTTTGCTAGCTAGTAAATGGGGAGCGTGGAGCAAAACAGCTCAGAGCACCTATTTTTCATGCACAAGGCCCTGGTTCCATGCCTAGCACCACAAAAGAGGGAGCTGATACTTGTCCCCATCCATCTGGTCTATTTTAGTTTCCTGCCTCATCAGCTTATGCCAAACCATGTCACAGCTCCTGCTGCAGATGTGGGCTATTTGGAACACTCACTTGATGGGGTTTGAGGGATTTGGTTTTTTCTTCAGTTTGTTGACTCCCCCAGAAGAAAAGTCTGTGAAAACACAGCGATGCTATCCAGTGAGCTTGCTATCCATTTCCTCCATCTTTCCTCCCTCCTAACGTACAGTGTTTGACTCAGAAATTCTTAATAGCCTCCCCCTTTCCAGCAGACCAGTGGACATCAGGAACATAAAAACACAATGAAGACACGTGCCTTTGGAGGTACCTGGCTGGAGTTGAAGACTGCTGCTCAAGCGTTCCCTGGTTTTCCTTACACAGCGCTTCTTCATCAGAGATGCGCCAGCGGCCACTGACTCCAGACAGATGTGAATGAACTCATTTTCAAATGACACTGGACTAGGGAGAACGCAGTGCCTTGATTCCTGCTTGTAAGCAGATGGCCTCCAGATAAAGATAGACTTTGAAAGAGAGCATCCTTTTGTGCCTGACAAAAGAAGACCCAGGCTATTCTTCGGTGAGCTTTTAAAGAAAACTTTGTGTATTTGTTCTTGGATAATAAAATATCATGAAGTCAAGCACATACCTGCATAACACAGGCATTTAAAGGAACCATTGATGTCATTGTGAGGTAACTAGCAGCCCATTGGAGAGTCTAAACTAAACTAAAAACAAGAGAGAGAGCCTGGGGATTAGGAAAGAAAAGCACAGGGACCAAATAAATGCCTTTCCTTCTTCTGTTTATGTAATAAATGCACTTACTGTTGCCATGGCAAAAGGGCCAGTCTGTTTTCGCCTTCCTCTGCCTCTACCTATTATTATATCCAATACCAGAAAATGCCATGCTTCCCATTGCCGTCCAGGATCACTGTGTTATCCATGTGCTCCATATTCATCTCTCTCCTCTGCAGCCTTGGTCATGGTTATAAAGGGCGGCTGCCACCAAAGGACATGGCTTCTACTACATTAGCAGAATGATGGGAAGGAAGGAAATGGAAAAGAACCCAGCATGTATTGAGTCAGGAAGGCCTTCCTAACCTTGGAAAGCCCCTGCGCCCCAAATGAAAAACTCTAAAAATGCCATTTGAAGCAAACACCACTTTATTGGTTAGCTAAATTGACTTAATACAGGTTATTTTGGACTTCTGAACAGTGAGGACCATATTCTTGTCTAGTTACAACTAGGCTGAGATCATCAAATATAAAGTTCGAATTAGAAATAACAATAACTCCACAGTGATTAGACAGCACATGATATATCCTGCCTGCTTCATTATGCCACACGGGGTGAGGGACAGAAGCACATTGCTATGTTTTTAAAACATGACAAAAGTTTTACAATCACATCACCTCATTCATTAATTCATCTGTGTATTCAAAACCATTTATTAGGAGCATACGAGGATGGGCTAAGAACTGGTTTAAGCTGAAATGCAAAAGCAAAAAAACAAAAACAACAAAAAACGGACTTGATCCTTTCTCTCAAAAAGTCTACATTCTAGTCTTGTTATATGAGAGGCAGTTGAATAAGCGGTATTTTCATTTAGAAACTAAAAGACTGAGTTTGAAAAGCTGTGCTTGTGAGGGTAGAGAAGATAGGGGAAAGACGCCATCTGCATTAAATAGTCTCGAAAGCTGAAACAAGTTCTCTCAGCCTGTTTGCTCACTCTGGGCCTTGAATGCACAAACATTTCGCTCAGAATGTTCTTCTGCACTCTATCCCACCCTTTATGAAGGCAAAGGGAGACACAGCCTGTGTCTCCTTCCATAACCACCTCACATCCCTGGCATTCATGTTAAGATAATCCCACAGAAGGAGGGTACTACTGGCAAGCTCGAGATAGGAGGTGTTCTTAGACTCAAATCTCAGAGGAATGCGGTCAAGGAAACATTTGGATCCTAGCTGCAAATATTTGAATAGCTGTCATAAGCAATAAAGAATAACTCAGGCTTAAAGCCATAAGAGTCAAAATTGAGATCACTGACCAAATATTACAAAGAATAAGATTTTCAGCCAATGTACATTAAAAAAAAACTTCTCAGAAGCCATATTTTCAAACTGTAATGTGCACATGGTCCTATTAAACATGAATTTTGCTTCGGGTCCTGACTAGGGTCTGAGGTTCTTCATTCCTAACAAGATTTTAAGTTGTGATGTTGTTTGTTCTAGAATAGCCTCTCAAGTCATACTGAACAAGAGTTATCTGACAATGGAGCTCATTTGGACATACTTGGTTGCCAATCAATGATAGTGTTTAAGTCTCATCTGTAACTATCTGCCAGTATTACAGCATAAAGTGTTTTCATGTAGCGTGAAAGAATGGACTCAATGTTTCTTTTCAAGTCAAATGATTAGATTCCATAGTTTTGCAACAGAAATTTTCATATGCATATTCCTTTCAAATCTTGAAACACTTCCACATAAAACATTTTAAATAGCAGACAAGACTTTCTAACCCACGTCAAGAGATGCCAAAAAAGACCTTACATATTAATGACTGGTTCAAAGTCTTCCAGCAGACGTGCTGAGTACCTATCTACTCAGCTAATATCTGAAGTAGGATGAACATTCAATAATGAACTAAACAGAGACAATTCCTGTCCTCCAAAGGCAAGCTCATGACATACCTACAAGCTGCATTTCATTTGTTATTAGCACACTGACGTTTCAAAGAGACTAGGGTTAGAAAAACACACTGTGACAGTGAGACTTAGGGGGAGACCATCCATCATTTAAGGGATAGGAAATACCACAGGAGAGTGAAGCTGGACTTTCCAAGCAGCTCTGGCTCCATTTGGATGCACAGCATGACCCTGGCACTTTGACAGGCCAACTTTTCACCCCGTTTCAAGGAATCCTGGCAAGAATGAAATCATCGTGGCTACTATAAACATACTGGAAACTCTGAAAATTCCATTTATTCACTTCGCCACAGAGGACCTACCCTCTGCCTCTCACTTTGGAAGCAAGGACAGAACAGGTGGTAAGGCTCCGTTCCTCTTTCATACTAGAGAAGAAGACACATGGGACCTCACAAAAAGCTAACAGGGTCCAAGACCTCACAGGCTCAACTTGTATGAACTTTCAAATTGCTTTTTTTAAATAATCTGGCCCAGACAGCTTCCCTCCCCACCTCCCAAGCCTCCACCCCCACAAATAGCATCCTAGGTGAATGAACTCCATCATATTTCATCCGTCTCTTGAACACCTGCAACACTGTCAATCTGAGAGAGACAGATGGCAAGAGAACTCACTATACAAGTATGGGGAACTGAGTTCAGATTCACCACCCAGAGAAAGCTGCACATGGTTGCACCAGCCCTGAGGGCAGTGGACAAGGTAGGTGGACCACTGGAGCTTGCTGGCCAGCTACCCTAGAACGAAAAAAAGCAAAGTCTCAGTTTAATAAGAAACCCTGTCTTAAGAAATAAGGTGGTCGTGTGGTAGTGTCACATACCTTTAATTCTAGCACTCAGGAGGCAGAGGCAAGTGGAACTCACTCTTAGACAAAACTGGCTTCCTCCCTCTTCACAGAGATCCACTAACACCTGACCAGATACTGAATATTCATCTCTGGCTTTTGCCTATGCGCGCGCACAGACACACACACACACACACACACACACACACACACACACACACACACCACAAGAATACTGATAATCCATTATGAATCAATGTCCTCTTTGCTTCAAGGCATCTTTTATCAGATACTGCGTACCGTCTCACAGAGTGGGGAGGGCATATCCGTGAAACAGCATATCCATGAAAACCAACTCATACCTGTGACAATTGCCGTGAGCATGTAATTGTTCTATCAAGGTGTAAGAGGTCAACTCCCTCTCATACGACAGTGGTCTCTCGGGTAGACGGCTGCAAAGCATGCCTTTTCTAAGAAAGAGTAATTGAAGAAGTCTAAAGCCAAGAAGGAAGGCAAACCCAGGCGGTGAGAGGAATTTGAAGTTTCTGTCAAGTACAGCTACAGGAACATTAGCAATAGCCCAACTCCCTGAACGATTAATACAAATTCTCAGTTTGGCCCATTGGTTTCAGTTACTATTGTTTAAAATAACATACCTAGCTTTCAATAAAAATTGTAAGACACAAAAAATGGCAAGAAAAAAAAAAAACCCTAACTGTATTGCTCACACCTGTATTTCTAGCCCTGGGGGTCTGAAACAGAAAAATTGCCATGAGTTCAAGCAAGCACCAGGCCAACCTATGTTATGGTATAAGACCTTATTTTAAGAGAGAGAGAGAGAAAGAGAGAGAGAGAGAGAGAGTGAGAGAGAGAGAGAGAGAGAGAGAGAGAGAGAGAAGGACAAAAAGACTAGAGAGACAAAGCGCTGTCAGACACAGACTCGGACAGGAACCAACACTGACAGATTCAGATTGGAGATTTGAGAGAACTATGGTTAGTAAGTTAAGGGCTTGAGTAGAGAAGGTAGACAGCAAGCAAGGGATGAGTGTTGTAAGTAGAGAGATAAACACTCTAATAGAGGGTTGAGGAGATGGATCAGTAGGTAAAGCACCTGCTCCACAAGCATGGGGCCCTGAGTTTGGATCCTCAGAGCCCACATAAAGGCCAAGTACAGGTGACATGCTTGCAATCCCAGCAGTTGGGGCACACAGGCACCATGATCCCAGGGACTCTCTGGCCAATCAGTCTAGCCATAACAGTGAACTTCAGGTTCAGTGGGAAACTCTTTCAAAAACTTGTGGAGAAGTGATTGAGGAAGATATCCCAATGCCAGGCTCTGAATTCAGAAAGAGATGAATCAAGCTAACCAGGCTGCAAATGTGTGAAACAGCACCACTGAATGGGGACTGGGGAGAAAGATCCAGCCTGGAGAAACGTGGGAAATGGGTGGAATCTTGACTAGAGATGGAAGAAGCTGCACATGATGTTCACTCTTCATTTCTGTTCTCCAGCTGATAAAGTTGTATCCCACAGACAGCAGGAAAATTATTCTGAAATGCTACCCACAAAGGCTGACCCTGAACCACTAAATTGTGTGCGGCAGATGGGAACTACATTTCTCACCATCTGAGTGGGAAGTTCCACACAAGAAGAGGGAGAAGGCTAGAATGACTCATGCGGCTGTAGGGTGATTTCATGTTGAGCTTAATACAGATATAGATGAAAGCAAATGAATTTGTACCTAGCTGGATGTGGAAACAGATGGATACAAATAGAAGCTTCTGCAGATGTGTGACTGTACAGAGATTGGCACAGAAACGTGTTTCCTTTCTCTGTCAGGTGCAGGGGTCTAGAAGCCATGACAACTCAGTAGCACTGAACACCTCAGACATTTAGATCCTGGATTCTAAAACATTCTCCAATAAAACAACAAACCAGAAATCCTTAGAGAAATGGCTGGCTCTACTACTGGAGAAAATTTTACCCTTTAGGCTTTATAGCATCCCATAGTTCCAAAGACTAAGCCAAGAAGAACTCAAAAAAGAAAAACACAAATAAAAGAAGAAGAGGTGGGTCAGAGAGACCTAGGAGTCAATGATGGAGTTCCTAGAGTCCAAAGAGGAACCAATTTTAGTAACAAACTAAATTGAATAATGTTGGATTATAACCCCAAATGTAAATATAAATACGGGTGAGTGCTACACTGATGTGTAAATGACTGGCTGAATGTCACTAAAAAAAAAAAAAAAAGAAACAAACAAACAAACAACCAGCCAAGGAGCAACTCTGCCATGCTGAGAATTGGGAATCATCTGGGTGGCTCCTCTGTTGCCACACTTTTAAGTGTGGGCTGCAATAACTTCATCCTAAAAAGTATAATGGAGAAGCAAGGCTAGAGAGTACCAATTTACAATTGAAAGGCTAGTAAACAGCACATCAGCCAAGTGCTGAAGGTCAACGCCCAGAGAAGTCAAGGTGATCATGAAGAAAACTGCACAGGACCTTCCAGTCTCCCCAGACAACATCTAACTCCAGTTTAACCATGAGAAAAACAGCAGAACCATTCCCATAAGAAAGAGTTCACAAATACTGGATCATCACTCCTAAAAGTTGGCAAGATCATTCAAAATAAAGTTGTAGAGGCTGGCACAGCCATAAGGACTCTCGGACAACATGCCAGCAAAGTGATATAGCAGATTGGGTGGAACCCTCTCAGAAGTTAAGAGCACTGGCTGTTCTTCTAGAGGTCCTGAGTTCAATTCCCAGCAACCACAAGGTGGCTCACAACCATCTGTAATGAGATCTGATGCCTTTTTCTGGCCTGCAGGGATACATGCAAACAGAATACTGTATACACAATAAATAAATAAATCTTTTTTAAAAAAAGAAAAAAAGAGAGAGTAAAAGGAAATTGGGAGGGGAGGTTTTTAAAGATATCTGAATTTAATCATCGCTTGCTGGTATTGGTTCATTGACAATGGCAGGTGAACCATACACACTAGGATATAAGAGGCCAATAGTGGAGTGGAGAGATAGCTCAGTGGTTAGGACTGCTTGCTGCTCTTCCAGAGGACCTTTAGCTTACCAGCTCCTATGCCGGGTGGTTTACCACTGCCTACAATGGCAGCCCCAGAGGATGCAAACATCCACACACACGTGGCATACATTCACGTAAATACCTATGCATAAATAAAAGTAACTTTTAAAAAAGATGCTAATAAGGGAAACTTAAATAGGGGACTGAAGAACCCTCTATCTTTGTTGTTTTTATTTAGATATAAAGCTGCTTTATATTTGATTTTGGGAAAATCAAACTCTTCTTAAAGTGTTTATCTAAAAGAAAGAAACGTTGCCAGTATATTTATGGGAAAATAGTCCTGTACACTCTAGCTAGAGGCTAGTGAAGGCCACTAGCCCACTTGAGCATGTGGCTCTGTAGGCCTTGACCTTTTCTCCCATCCCTCCTCCTTGCTAAAAACTGTTAGATTCCATTCCTAAAGCTAGCCACCAAGGTCTACTTCCTTATTTGATCACTTCCTCTTCCTGAGCCTGACCACCAAGATCCAGCTATCAAAGTATTGAAGTCCAGCAATCAGAAGCCCCCTTTGGTTTACCTAATTAACATGCCCAATTAAAATTAAACACCTCATCCTAAACGGGGTTTCCCATTTTACCTTTATAAACCACTGTGTCAGTCTCCTCTCTATCCAGAGGCAGTCCTTTGTCCTGTCCCTCTGGGACAAATACTTCTGCCCCCTTCCCCTTGTCCTCTTCCCCTTCTCCCTCATCCCCATCTCTTCTACCACCACATCCTAGCCCATTCTAACACCGAACTCTCCTCTTTCTCTTTTACTGCTGTTTCTCTGCCTGAGTCAGAAAGTAGTCATTTTAACTTTTTCTTCCCTGCTTAATGAAAGCTCTCTCTGTGGAATATAAGTGTTTGGGTGTAGTTTGTGCCTAATCCAGGGTCTGGGAGGGTAGCCCCATTGGGCAGGAATCTCCATCAGCTAGAATAAGATAAACAGAGTACTATATATTGGTAATCGAAGAACAATGAAGCAGAAAAAAATTAGGGTTCTAGGCAGCACAATAGAGGAAATGGAAAGGACCTAGTGATGTGGGAAAGAACCTGGAAAAGAGAAAAACCAGTGCTCAAAGCTGAGGAAGGTGATGAACAGGTGGAGTTTTCTGCACCATATGAGACCACTTGTGTACTTCCTGTTTCTCAGTTCAATATGGCATACAACCAATTAGTTCAAGGTTCTTTCTTTCTTTTGTTTTGGCAAGTTAAGGAAAATATAATACTTTGGGGACCAGGTTGGTGGTGTACAGAAAAGCCGCAGAAAGCAAAATACAGATAGAAGAAAAAGAATTTCAAGAAAAGTAGAAATTAAAATTGAGAAACAACTGTCAGAGACAGAAGCCCTCTGAAGACTTCTAAAAATAGAAGGTTGAGCCAGTCAGTGGTGGTGCACGTCTTTAATCCCAGCACTTGGGAGGCAGAGGCAGGTGGATCTCTGTGAGTTCGAGGCCAGCATGGACCACCAAGTGATTTCCAGGAAAGGTGCAAAGCTATACAGAGAAATCTTGTCTCGGGAAAAAAAAAAAAAAAAGGGAGGTTGAGGGAAGATAATGGGTTTCCTCTACCTGTGAAAGACAGATGACAGGCAAAGAACACTTCCGTGAAGCTGCTCTGCAAAAGTGGACATTGCTGGTGGTGTGCATAGGCCTGTTTTACAAGTGGAGTCCTGCAAATATTTGCTGCACTGGGTTTAATCGATGTGAAATGTTAAACTCCAGCACACAGTGGCCACACCAAGTGAAAGGAAATTACGATTCACTTGTTGCCATTTTAACTGGAAAATTACTATGCCAGCACAGAAACTTCCCTTGTTTGATTGTGTGTTCCTGGCTTGCTGCCTCCTCAAAGTAAATAAGACGGCACTGTCCCATCTCCCAGAACAAAACAACAGCACCATGTAACAGCTAAGCCAAAAAGTAGAACTCCAAACAGACACAACCAATTCCTTTCGCCAACTTCTAACTCTGTTGACGTTCCTCTCGCTTGATTACATAAGTGGGAATGTTTTTTAAGATACACAAAATTTCAGCCAAGCTTAATGTGTGGGCCTGTAATCCTAGTTACTTGGGAAGCTGAGGCAGGAGGATTGCAAATTCAAGGCCAGCCTAGACAACCTAGTTCTCACTTGTCAAAGAAAACAGTGTGTGTGTGTGTGGGGGGGGGTGAGCTTAGGGTTATAGTTCAGTGGAAGGTGCCTGTCTAGAACACAGAAGGCCTTAGCTTCAATCCCCATGCTGCAAAATTAGGAAATAAATGAATATGTACAAATATAAGGAAAGGATACAACATGATAAGCACTCGAGAGATCAGCTAAATAACCGTAGATTTAAAAGAGTTAACATGTTGTGTTGATTAGTTTTTCTGTCAATTTGACACAAACTAGGGTCATGTGGGAAGCAGGCCACTCTGTGTGGCATTTCCTTAATTAGTGCTTGATGTAGAATGCTCAGCCTACTGTGGGCCTGGATGGGTGGTCTGGGACATATAAGCAAGGTAGCTGAACAGGGTTGGGGGGTGGGGAACAAGCCTGTGAGCAGCATTCCTCCATGGCCTCTGCTGACGTTCCTGCTTCCAGGACCCTGCCTTGAGTGCCTGTCCTGTTCTCCTTCCCTTCATGAGCTGCAAGCTGAAATAAACCCTTTCCTCCACAAGTTGCTTTTGGTCACGGTCTTAATCACAGAAAGAGAGAAACTTAAGTAATATACACGGTAAATTTTACATTCATCAAAAGACATAAAAACAAGGAAAGGGAATAATTTCCCTGCATCCCACCCTTAGACAAAGAACTAGAAGCAGCTAATGTCTTCTGGGAGAGGCAGGGTTAGCCTTTCCCAGGGATAAGCTTCCTGATCAGTTATCTCATACAAAGTGGTTGTCCCTGAAACCATATATACACAAACAACAAAAATAGACTCAGCCATTCTAGTCATGTATTTATGCATACATATACATGAATTATGAACGGGAAAGAGATTATCAATTTGAGAGTAGGGGGATGGGAAGGGCTTGAGGGTGGGTAACTGAGAGACAGGAGGGAGAAAATGGAAGGAGGAAAGTGATGTAATTCTATTTTAATTTAAAAATGTTTAAAAAATTAAAAACAAATAAAATGTTATGCTATAGATATTTTACCACAATTAGTTTTTTTTTTTTTTTTTAATTTAAAAGTAGAATAAAAGTACACTGTGATCATTAATTGGCCACCAGGAAAGCTAACATCGTCTTGACCTAGGCAAGGCTAGATTCTGGGAAATGCCATAAAGACAAAATTGGACCCAAGTATATGCAACTTAGAAGACATGGAGAAGATAGTTTAAAATTCACCATGAGCACTAAGAAAAGAATTAGAACATCAAAACAAAGTAGATCATAAGATGTGGGATGTTGCAAAGAGACAGACAAAGGATTGGTGGGGCACAAGAGCATGCTAGCAGCAGGGGAAATGCGGAGCCAGCAAATGCTTCCGGTGTGATAAGGAAACACTTCAGGAAATGGGCAGTTGCAGAGTTGGTGCAGCCAGAGAGTGAAGCTGGAGAACCCACCATGCAGATCTGCCAGCCTGGAGAGAGGAAGCTCAGGGATGCTTCTTGGGAAAGAGACAGTTAAAAGCTTGAAAAGAAGATGGATTTCGCCATGACTGGTGGAGAAAAGAACATTTCCATATGACAGCAACATAAGCCCTGAAGCCAGCAGAGACCAGCGATGGCAGGAACGTGTACCTAGCAAGTACATTGAAGTAGGAAAATTAAGAAAACAATGAGACAACCTTGGAAAAAAGACTGAGGTCCCTCAGACCAGAATGAATCACTAAATAAAATCAGACAATGGAATTTTAATTGGAGAATAATTTAACTGGGAATAAGCATGTAAGACATGTATTTACAGGTTTACTCAGTCACCCTAATGAAGAGATTATACTCCTCATGAGGCTTCATCTGAATTATTGCTGGTATTTATAACTACCCATACCTTGTTCCTAGGAAGTGAATAGTAAATTTTTGTTGAATCAATGAATTAATATGTAATAAAACACATTTAAATTATTTTCAGGGTTTTTTCATTTTTACTTACAGTCCATAATACAATGTAAACACTATATGAACATAGCATTCTAGAAATAATGGCAAGAGAAATACAATCAGTTCTAATACAACCCCCTTCTCCTCCCCCCACCTCTGCCCTCTTTCTCCCACCTTACTCCCCCCAGTAATAACTCCTTATCTTTTCATAGCGTATGCGTTCTGTTGACCTTCTTCCAGTGCCCCTTTGTTAAGGTTTCTTATGTTTCCCATCTCATGGGCCCTTTTCTAGTTTCCTGGCTTCTCACACTTACTCCCACTTACACACACATCTTTAACCTTTAGAAGCTAAGAACCATGTGTGAAAAATAACATGCAAGGTTTGTCTTTCTGGGGCCTGGGTTACTTCACATAATATGATATTCTACAGTTCCATAAACTTTTCTGGAAAAGTCATCATTTATCCTTTCTTGATAGCTGAATAAAATCCCATTTGTATGTGTGTCATGGTTTCATTACCCAGTTGCCTGTTCATCTGTTGAAACAGGGTTTCATGTAGCCCAGGGTATCCTGGAATTTATTATGTAGCTAAGGATGACCTTCAATTCCTGATCTTTCTGCATCTACTTTCCAAATTCTGGAATGACCCACATACAGGTAAGGAGTGGAAAATGAATGGAAAATCAGGAACACATTTTTAAAAAAGTGTTTATTGGCAATCAATATGGTTTGATTTTGAAGTGTTGAGCTTGGGGGTCCTGGGATGATGGAGTGAAAACCATGAGCTTCAATGTTAGTATTTCACACTGGATGCATAAGCTGTATACCAGTGGTTCTCAACCTGTGGGTCGAGACTTCATTAGGGATCAAGTGATCCTTTCACAAAGGTCACATATTTGATACCCTACATATCAGATATTTTATATCATGATTCATAACAGTAGCAAAATTATAGTTGTGAAAATAATTTTATGGTTGGGAGTTCATCATAACATGAGGAACTGTTTTAAAGGGCCACAGCATTAGGAAAGGTGAGAACCACTGGCATAAGCAGAACTTAGCAAATACCTACAATACAAGAAAGATCACAAGTGACTGTAACTGACACAAAGTTCAGTTCACATATTCTTTAGCTCTCTACTTTTTGGAATAGCTAGAAACAGTGTTCTTTGCCAGCCTCAAAGGATTCTAAGCAACTGTTGGCTTCAGCGAATGGGTAGCTTAACCCCTATTCAGTTTTTCTCAGTAGCAAATACAAGTCCAAACAAAAACTAATTACATAGAAAAGCTGCCTTATAGCTCACTTCCCAATTTTCAGGCCATCCATTCTGCTCTAAGTACTCCTAACAGCTACCTTCTAAAAGGCAAGGGTAAAAGGAAACTCAATGTTCCCGGCTCTCTGCCCTGGCGTAAGACAGAGCAGTCATGATGATGTGCATACTCCCTGCCCCGGTATCTGGCTGTTGCTGAAAAGGAGGTTGACTTTTTATACCCCAGACATACAGAAGTTCTCTAAGCCAAAGGTCATCTGGGGAAAGGGTCTCTCCTAGAACACAAAATCTGAGACAGTGATCCGGGCTGTTGAATCTGATCATAATCCTGTTTGAAAGCTTGAATGAAAGCCAGGTAAAGGTTGATGTTGGTGGCCTAATATTTGTTCACCAGTAGTAGTCAGTTACTTAGTTGAGATGTAGGTTTTAAAAAAAAATCTAATTCTTGCTTCAGAGTCATATAAGCACTTTGGATTTTTCTGAACTTTTACCATCTAAGTACAAATGCACATATTGGCTGGAAGTGGGTCTTCTTTTCAGAGTTAATGTTCTTGGACACATTTTGTATATTTGGAGAAATAATTGTAATTTTAAAATACATGACAGACTTTAACAACTTCACATGGAAAGTAGCAAGCACAGTCAGGGCCAGGCTGGTTTCCCACCAGCAACAAGAATACAGTGAGGGTTCAGCAAAGAAACAGCATTGGGCTGGGAAGGTGGCTCAGTGGTTAACAGCACTGGCTGCGCCTGTAGAGGATGAGGGTTCAATCCCCAGCACCCACATGGCAGCCTACATCCCTCTCTAATTCTAGTTCCAAGGGATTGGACACCCTCTTCTAACTTCAGTAAGCACCAGGCATGCACGCAGTGCACAGACATACATGTAGGCAAAACATCCACACACATAAATTAAAATCATTTTTTAAAGTTTTTTTTTTTTTAAGAAACAGAACACATTACACAAATGTATGTGTGTGTCCATGTGAGTGTGTGTTTGTGTCTGTGTGTCTGTGTCTGTGTGCACTATTTAGCCAAGAGTTGTCATTTGGGAGGTTTAAATCTACCTTATGGCCAAGAGCTAACTCAAGCTCCATCAGATGCCCTGCATTTAAAATCATGCTCCACCCTACTATTTAACATCTACACTGTAGATTCCCCAGCCAGCCAGCTGTACTCCTCAGCCTCCCTGTGAGTCTGAGCCAGTATTTCATGAATATCATCAACTATTTACACTCAGATAGCCACAGTCCTTTCTAATTCTTGGCTCAAACTTGAGGAAACTTACTCAGGAAGGAGCTTGGAAAATACCTCCCTAAGTCAACCAAGAGGGTGGAGACCAAAACACAAGCTCTGAAGCCTTCAAAGGCACGGTAGCTGGCTGAGAAGAACTTTTTCCTAAGTCCAAAGACAAAAACACACAGACAAGACAATTCTTTCACAAACTTTTAAGACATGAAATATTATTGTAGCTGTATCTTCAGTCTTAGAGGGCTATCCTTTCCCATACCTTCCCACTAAATACCATTCCTGCTACAGACCAATTGAAACAACCAACACTGAAGGGGGAAAAGTTCAGAAAAACCCACAGTGTATTAGGGAAAACAGACTCCATGCCAAGAAAACAAAAACTTAAGAAGCACAAGGGAATCTGCTTTCAGGAAGAAGAAAAAAAAAAAAAAAAAAGCCTGGAGCATCCTCTCAGGGAAATTCCTTTTCTCCCCAGGAAAGGGTATGATTTCCCTGCACACAAAGATCATGTTTCCTCCAGCAAATTCTCACCATTTTAAAACAGCAGGATGTCCAAAGAGTGCACCATGCTCTTTGAGACTATCTCCCTTCATCCTCTATTTTGCAAGGTGCCTTCTCTATTTTTTGTTGAGGCCTTAGACAGTGGAATCCCCAGTAATGAAAATGCTGGATGTTTTCAACTGATGACCTATTACATAAGGGGCTATAAGTGCTTTGTAGACATTAAGCCTTTTAGCCTGTACAGAAATTCCTGTAAATTGGTAGTATCCATCACCTTTAAGAACTAAATAAATAAACTGAGCCTCCTAGAAAAAAAGAGAACGGCTTAAAGATTAGCAGATATGGCAGCCAAATCAATCACTGGTCTCACTCTACACTGCTTGTATTAGGAGTGAATATGGATTTGCTCTGTGGGTAAAGGCACTTGCCACAAAGCCTGATGACCCAAGTTTGTATCAGAGACCTACACAGTAGAAGAAGAGAACTTCTGAAACTTGTCCTTTGACCTCCATGGGCACACCATGGCACACGCATCCATACACACATACAAATGAAAGGTGCAATTTAATTTTTTAAAAGGAATTGATTTTCAGCCTGTGAAACTTGGTTTATTTCACTGGCACTTGGACTAGAAAAGCAATGCCTGGTTCATTATGTCCCCTGAAACTGTACCCACAATTGACAGAAACTCCAGGTCCCAAGCAACATGCAGCAAAGCACCTTGGAAACAGGTGTCTAAATGCTGATTAATTTGGCTGAGGTAAGGGGTGGGATGGAAGAGGTGGGTTAAGAACCCGAAGAGTTGATATGTTTAACCTTTGGTTTATTCAAGATGCATATAATCTCAGTGCATCTGCTGATCTGCAAATATAATCACATTTACTTACACAAATATGATCAACTATTTCTCATTGTTGGATTCTGGTAAAACCTGTACTCAGTTTTTCTATATATACCGTGTATAAACACACATGTAATATATGTATATATAAGTATATCTGGTGTCGTATTATACTACCTAAGACTCATATGTCTCTCCAGTTATCTAATATTTGCTTACTGTATCTTCAGCAACCCAAAATCTTACAGAGAAACAGTAGGCCAATGTTCTCTCTGCATTCAAAATAGATCTGCCAAAAAGCATGTACTCAGAGCTCAGTCATCCCACACAGAAAACTTGTGACCTTTTATTTTACTTATCGTTGTTCATGAGCTTGGCATTGGTAATATGCTAGGCTCTCACTCCACTAGCAATAAGAAGTAAATAGAAAGGAACTGATCGGGGCTGGAAAGATGGCTCAGAAGTTAATAGTTTGTGCTATGCCTACAGAAAACCTGAGTTCAATTCCCAGCACCTACACTTTACCATCTCTAACTCCAACTCCAGGGAAATCAGACACCTCTGGCCTCTATGAGCATCTGCATTCAGACACACACATAAACAAATTTTTCTTTAATTTTTTTTTTTAATAAAGGGAATATTGCTAGAGACAATATTTTCTGTCAGCAGATGTGGCAGCTCATAGCAAATAGGAAAACCACAGAAACGATATTCAGGCTGGTGAGAACTCTTCAGATGTTAAAGGCTAAGCTCAGAACCCAAACATCAACATGATGCTCACACATGAAGTCACTCATTATGGTTCTGAACTCCATCCTCTGAGGCTTCATTTTGGAATCTTAGAACTAAGAGATCTTGGCTGGGTGGCGGCGGCGGTACACGCCTTTAATCCCAGCACTCAGGAGGATCTCTGTGAGCTTGAGGCCAGCCTGGTCTACAGAGCAAGATGCAGGACAGGCACCAAAACTACACAGAGAAATCCTGTCTCGAAAAGCCAAAAAAAAAAAAAAAAAAAGAATTAAGAGATCTTTTCTGCCATGCTGGAATTCCCTCTACAAAATTCCTGGTAGTTATTGCCACTTGCTGGAATGGTAGGAAGTCCTGGCTCTGACATACACTGGAACCATAATGACTTCCCCCGAAGTTCCAGTGTATGGCAGAGTCAGGACTTGCCACCATGCTTCATTGTACCTCCTCACCCTCTTCATTCTCAGACGGACTCTGTGTACAGATGACATTGCAGAAATGTTCGGAGACTGGCCGGGACTCCAAAAGAACATTTTATCATCAGTGTTGAAGCCTGACTGTACAGGCTGCTAATACAAGCACTATACGATCTCCTGTGACTAATTCATTTTTAGGACAATACTGAGAAGTGACACCACTTCTAAACAGAAAGGGAAATAGACTGACCTCTCTGAGTGTATTCTCTGCCTGTGACGTGATGAACGATTTATGTAAGCAGCCTTGAACATCATGTATATCCCCAGCTCCCTTGTGAAACAGGATGCCCTTGATGACAACAGAAACAGAAAGACAAGCATCTATACACTGCCATTGCAGCCCACTCGATGTGGACCTGAGTCCCGGCTCATCTCTCCTCTCTGCTTTCTTCCTCACTTGCAAAGTGTGTGTGATGAGCTGCATCACCTAACTCTGAAAAGAAAATACACAATCTGCCTGGCGGTGGTGGTGCATGCCTTTTAATCTCAGCACTCGGGAGGCAGGAACAGGTGGATCTCTGTGAGTTCGAGGCCAGCCTGGTCTATAGAGCAAGATCCAGGACAGGCACCAAAACTGCACAAGAGAAACCCTGTCTCAAAAAACGAAAAAAGAAAAGAAAGAAACTACACAATCACAATAAAGCCCTTGGTCCAGCGCTGCTCCTCATCCTCCTGCATGCCTGTGCTGGAAGAGAGGCATCCACTTCTACCTCCTCCAATCAAACAACCTTGAACTTCATTCCCTTCTCTGTGTCTTGACTCTCTCATTTGTAAAACAGTTGTATGGGGGTAAAAACCTTTAAACTCCTGCCTGCTCTGGCCTTCTAACATTCTGTGGGGGTTTTGACAATGCCCCTCTTATTCTCTGGGAATGAAAATTCTTTATTGAAAGTCTGTGTTAAGCAAACACAGTTCTCTCTGAATCCTATAAAGCAAAACCTGGATTCACTATATTAACACAATGTCCTGGTTGTCCTCAGATGACCCTAATCAACACATACATGGTCTTTAATCTCTTATCTTACTCTGTAAAACATTTGCCATGCCTTTTCCTTCCTTCATGCCTCCTCTGAGCTTCTCTCCTTCTGTCTCACATTCCTGAGTCACTTTCCTTATCCACATATTTATTGTTTTTATCGATGAAGTATGCTTTAATATATAGAATACGTGAGCTTCAGTCTTACTATTGGATGAAAATATTCTCACCCCTCTACAATGTAGAATGTTATTCTATGCCAAAAGAACCCTAGGCTTTTGTTTCGTATGTTCAAGACTAATCTGGGACTCAGAGAAGGCAGAAACAGTTCTGTGAAGCCCACATTCATGATTTTCTCCTACAGAACCTACAGGCTTTACACTCAGTATTCCCTGAGCAGAGGCTGACCAAATGATGGCAAGATATAGTCTGCCAGAATCTTGCAGACTTCATTATGAGAACCTCCCACCAGATTCTATCTGGCCCACCCAGTCTTTTCCCACCACAGTCTCAAGACAAGTCACACAGCCATCTTCAGTAGCAGATTCATAACTCCTGCCCACCCAAGAACTCCAAATCTTTAAAAGGGTTCCAAGCCAGAAGTCCAAGGAAGCTCTCCCTGATGCAAACTAGGGCATCTGATTTTGTTTAATTGCATCCTCTGGAACAGAACTTCCCAATAAATATTCGGCAAATATAGGTGGTCCATGAAGGTAAATACTCTTTGCAAAGTAGAAGTAAAACATGATATAGTTACATAAATTTGGGTAGCATTGTGCTAAGCAAAATAAAACAAATATCCCAAGGCTTTCAACATGTACTATACCATGCAAATGTCTAAAACTTCCAGGGTCTTTTAATCAAAATCCAATACTCTTTTCAAAGTGTATCTGTGAAAATTCAGATTTATAATACCAGTAACTGCAGTGTCCTCCACTTAAGGTGAAGAACGTTTCCCAACCTCACTGATGTTGGTCCTGGTGACGTGACCTGCTCTGGGCAATAGAGTATTAGAGGATGTGATTGGAGCCAAGGCCTCAAATATTTTTTTTGTATAAATTAGCTTATCTCTTGACTTCTGTCTTTCCCATGGGAACTCATCCTAACTACTTGTTCTAGAATAATGAAAAAACACATGGAGGAGACCTGAACATAACCAGTAACATAAAACTAAGCCTGGGTGACCCACAAGGAGCCCAGCTCAAATGAGGTCTGCCTCCTGCTTTTTATTTTTCATTTCATAGTATTTTTTTTTTTCACTACATCTTAGACAAGGCAGGACCCAGCCTCCTTCCAGCTTCTCAGGAGATGGAGTGGTAGAGTTTCTCTCCACCCTCCTGTTCATTGTCCATTGGCGTAGTGGGTGACTGATTTTCTCAGCTATATACCCGAAGCATGGTATATAAGTTTTACAGACAGAAAGAAGTCAAAACAAGGGAAGATTTATTTTGCTCAGTGTTCCACAAGGTTCTTCCCATGGTTGCTTGGCCCTATGTACATGGGCTGAACATCATGGAAACAGATGCTTGAGATAGACTTGGTTGTCCACCTGATGGTTGACAGGAGGCAGAGAGGGGAAATAAAGGAAGGGACCAGGACAAGATATAACCAAGGATATGCCTCAAGTAACCTACTTCCTCCTGCTGTGCCTTACCTCCTACAATTCCCAGAACCTCCCCACATCTCTAGAGGCTCTGCATTCATCCCTCAACCATGGTGGACACATTTGCTGACAACATTGCAAATCTAGCTTCAGCCTGCACCCCTTCTAGTTATGTCCATCTTTCATGGTCAACGTGTTCCCTCCTCTTGACTGAGGTGGGCTTAAGGTTTGGATTTTAGTGAACGTCATCTATTATTTCCCAAGAAGACTGTTTCTATTAAACTTCCTCCAGACATAGTGGGCCATGCCTGTGAGGGAGAGCTCCCGGGCTGTGACAGAAAGATTGTTAGTTCAAGAACAAACAACAAAACAAAAACTAATGAACTCTAGACAAATCATCCTAAGAATAGATTTGTGTGGCTTCTGAGTCTCTGAGCTACAGAGAATGACTGTAGAAAGAGTTAAGAACACCTCACTGAAGCAGAGTTCCATGCAAAGCAGTTTGGGAAAATGAGATCCAGGGCCCTTCAAAGCCCTTCTTCCCACCAGCCCACCATTATTCTCTGGTGTTCAACAAAATTGGGGCAGCCTTTTGGAATGGGCACACTTCCCTTCTGAGACCTGTATTGCTCTCCATGAGAGTTAGAGTTTGTGAGCGGGGGGTCAGAGAGCCTACCACTCAAACAAACTGGGACTTTCAGGCCTAGTAACTGCCAGAGATGCCAAGGGCCAGGTCTCCCGAATTCTGGTATCAGTACTTTTCTTCTTCAAATCTCTGCTATCCCTCTGAAATTTTATCACACGCCTTTTTGCATATTTGATTCCAGTCTTACTGTCTTATTTGGAAAGACATCAAATAATGTCTTCCCCACACACACACAAAAAAAAGCCCTCCAGGTGAATAGTAACAGTGTGTGTTGTGGGCCAGGTGGTGGTGGTGCACACCTGTAATCCCAGCACTCGGGAAGCAGAGGCAGGTGGATCTCTGTGAGTTCAAGTCCAGCCTGGTCTACAGAGCTAGTCCAGGACAGGCCCCAAAGCTACAGAGAAACCCTGTCTCGAAAAACCAAAAATAAAAATAAAAAAGAGTGTGTGTTGTATGATTTGAAGCACTGATTCTAAGAAACCTTCCATTTATTTTGTCTAACAAAAATAGAAATCCAGTGTCCTCTTACCCAGTAGTTGAAGCAACTTTAAAAGCTACTTCAAATGGATGGAGAGCTGTGGGAAATGACTAAACGACACTGAAAGCACAGTCTATGCTTTAAAAGTTCAAAAATCAGGCAATCTGTGGCAGGAAGGTAGGATCTACAGAAATCAGGACATCCCTGTTGAATCTATTCGAGGGTACATAGTCTCTTTATCATATCTTTGTATATAATACCTTCCACTGGCCAGGTGGCCCCAGCACAGTGCACGCTTTAATGATGGAAACTACCAACTCAGTGCCTACCCCAGAGTTCTCTGGAAGCAGTCAGGCAAAGCTGCAAGGTTTTGGTCACCAAAAGTGCTTATCTAGCAAAGCATCGCCACACATGTCTTGTATGACTGGAGATTAAAAAATAAAATAAAATAAAAACTTGTAAAGGACACTTGGGCTACTTTACCCAGTTCCAAACACACGTATATGCATGCTTCATTGATGGACAATGAGATATAAAGCTAGTTCTCAAGGGCGAGGAGCAGAGTTGTGAAGTACTTGCCTAGCGTGCACAACGCCCTGGGTCTGATTGCCAGCATCACAACAACCATCACAATGGACTTCCCTGTGCCAGCACTCTTCCAGGAGTGATGCTTTCACGAACAATGCAGACAAAACCTCAAGCTGTATGAAGCTGAGAGTTTAGTGAAGGTGAGTGAATGGCAGGTGAGCTGCTCTAGGCAACGAAAAGTTCTTAGTAAGGAGAAAGTGAGAACTTCTCTGCAAACCACTTAAGCATTAACAGAGACAGGGCATGGAGGTGGGTTAAAATATTAGGGAAAGCATTCAGGGACGATCTTATTGATGTGGTGGCATTTATCTTTGTATTCTGCTTTTAAGTTTGTAGCTACTGAGTTGCTCTACATTGTGGGCTCTAACCAGTCAGAGGGAAGAACAACATAAGGGATCTGAGGAGCTAAGTGCAACCTGGGGAGATTTTGATTCCAAAGAAAAATCATGGTACTGCTTGCCAACAAACACAGGAAGCAGGACGAGCAAACTACAAATGGTGTGAGTCTTTAAACTCTTAAGGACCACCCCCAGTGACACACTTCCTCCAGTAAAGCCACATCCCCTAGACAGTGCCACCAACTAGGGACCAGTAGTCAATCATCTCCACTTGCGGGAGACATTCTCATTCACACTACCAAAGAGAACCATGACAGAGGAAGCTACCCACCACTGACCAACACATGTAAACGCATGCATGTATAACACACACACACACACACACACACACACACACACACACACAAGCACACAAGGTGGACATAGGGAAAGAAGAAAGGGGTCATGGTTGTAGGGGATCTGAAGGTAAGGTGGATAGTAAAACACAAGGTTTTATGATGAAGAAAGGAGGGAGCAATGGGGGGGGAAGGTTTAAGTGGGAAGAGAATGGGAGAGTAGAGCAGAGAAGGGGCTAGAGAGAGGACTAACACTAGGGAAATTGGAAAAGCCATATGGAAATCAGCTATTTTTATCACACACACACACACACACACACACACACACACACACACACACACACTTCATGTAGCTTCCCTATACAGGAGATAATTTTCTTCTCCCCAAAGTCATAGGTTGCCAAACATAAAGTACAGTGCCAGATACCTCCCCTCAAGTTGTTGGTCAGGGGTGTCCTGGAAACCCCTAAAACAATACAATACACCCTATTGTCATTGGTCATGGTTATCTAGCAAAACTTGATGGTAAGACCCTATTGCTTAAGACAACACACACTTTGATGACAGGACATGGAAAAAAATCAATCAATGCTAACTACAAACCTTCCTCCCTGCTGTCTAGCTTTCCCAGCACCAAAGGATACTGTACAGAAAGCTGGAGGTGAAAAGTCATCAGCAACCTCACACAGTCATGAAACCTACAAGTTTCAATAATGACTAGCCTGGCAAAATAAGCCCATGGTGCAATAGTGGCATGATGTTATTGGGGTAACCAAATGCTTTCTGGTTGGATTTAAGGTCCACTCCAAGGGAGGAAGTACATGCCTGACATTGTAAATCTGGCTAAGAGTCCATGGCTAGGGAAATCAGAAGCCCTAAGGTGGACCTACTTCTATTAGTTTGCTAAATGGACATAGTATCAAATGACCTTCAAAATACAATCCTCTGTACCTATAGATTAGTAATCAGTCCTCATGAAAGAAGTCCTTGTGCAGCAGATAGCAGTTATGGTAGAAAGCCAACAAGTCATCAATAGAGAGCAATTGATAAAAATTGTGAGATGATGATGAGAGGTGTGAGGTGATGAGAATTCTCTCTCAATCAATGAGAGTAAGTGCCGTGGAATATTCAGCTACAAATGAGACCTCTGGACCACATCCCTCTCCTGAGGCTCAGGGAGCATCATGAAGAAGAAAATGGAAATATTATAAGATCCAGAGGTTTGGGAGGTCTGGGACAAAAGAGTATCTTCTGGACAGGACAGGGCTGCTGCACACATGGCCTCACAGCAGCTGTAGCTGACTGCATAAGACCTGCACAATATCAAGCCAGTCAACATTCCAGCAGAAATGGGGGAGAGGCTCACATGCTTCCAACCCCTTAACTGAGGAGCCAGTGACAGCTGATGGTTGCTAGGAAAGAGAGAAAGAGAGAGTCAGTTTTCTTTAAAGGTATGGTCCATAGTAGACTGCCCATGCTCCAATGGATGGCCCTACACCCATCCATATATGGGCAGCATAAGCCAGAATCATTGTGTCTAAAAAATAATATAAAATAACATTAAATTAAATTTAAAAAAAGATTGAGAGAGAGGTCACAAAGTTGAGGGTAGGTTGAAAGCTAAGACATGGATCTGGAAGGCACTAGAGGAAGTGGAGGTGATTATGATTGAGATTCTCAATGAATTAACTTAGTATATTATATAGAAAGTACAAATATTTGCTCAGTTTTAGAAACATAAAATAGAAGCACATTGGTAGATGGTTAGTATAAAGCTCCAGATATCCTGTTTCCAATCTAGGAGACAGTTAAATGATTCAGCTATGTCACCATCAGATGTACAGAACATTGGTTCAGTGGCAGTGTAACTTAAAGAATCACTAGGAAAGAGACAAAGGCACAAGGAAAATCCTAGGCTGTGAAACTCAACTCTAGTGCCAGCTCCCACAAATGAGAACAAACGCTGACCTCTCTTCCCAATCATCTGCAGCAACAGCTTAAGGATACCAAGAGTATCCCCAACCTGCGGGTGACAATGAACAAGGATTACGACACTGAGTGACAAAATCAAGATCCTTCCTGAACCTTTCAGCCTAAGTTTAATACAATGAAACTTGGCATGGATATTTCAAGTTCTTACACCTATATTCAAAACCCAAGTTTACAAATATGGTGTAGGGAAAGCATGACCTGAGAGCAGCTCTGCAGATTTGACTTCCTTCAAGTCAAAGAATAACAATGCCAACACCA
Source organism: Onychomys torridus (assembly GCF_903995425.1). Lineage (NCBI taxonomy): Eukaryota > Metazoa > Chordata > Mammalia > Rodentia > Cricetidae > Onychomys > Onychomys torridus. The sequence goes on from NC_050444.1 coordinate 119,006,074, forward strand.
CTTATGAAACATATCACTAGACACACTGTAAATTTTCATAGTTCTAAAAGGGAGGTCATTGGTATCTCCACTATATAGGCAAGAAAATAGGGAATTTGAAGTCCAGATAGTAATAGCTCTTTGTGGAGATAAAAAGCAAAGACTCTACCTTCATATTGGGGAGAGCACACAAATTTTAACTAAAATGCCCAGAATCCAAAACCTCATCAGTATTAAAACCTGGGGCTAAACCTATTTAAAACCATGTCTTAATTAATATATTGCTATCCTATTTTAAAATAATAGTACTAATAAAAGACCTAAAGAAGTTACTTTTGAATGCACATATCTCAATTGGGGTACTGTGTGCAGTTTTCTGGAAGTTCATTCCTTTGTTAGATAGAGATGGAAATGAGGTGATAGATTCAATAGATAGGTGAATGGTGAATGGATGGGAAGATAGATATGTATGTAGATGATAGATAGATAGATAGATAGATAGATAGATAGATAGATAGAATCTTTCAAAGAATAGTTATAGATGATAGATGAAAGACAAATAGAAGGATAGATGATGGATGGACAGGTGATAAAGAGATGATAGACAGACAGAAGATGGGTGGATGGATGGATAGATAGATAGATAGATAGATAGATAGATAGATAGATAGATAGACAGATAGATAGAATCTTTCAAAGAATAGTTATAGAGTATTCTGAGAATGCTAAAAATCATGTCCCATGAGATATGAATAAAGAAACTAAGAACTCAATGTAAAAGGTGACTTGAAATACATAAATTTGAGGTAACAACTATGTGCATTATCAGGAAACAGGCCTGTGTGTTGAGCTTAGCCAAAATGGCCCTCTCTTCTTAATTTTGTGACTTTTTGTTAGTCTGTCACCTGTACTGTATGATGATCACTTCGCAACACCGCTGCTTGGAAGCATTAGAAACAATGACTATGAAGTCTCTTGGCACAGCCCTGTAACATGGAAAGTGGTCCAGATAGCACTGCTCTTTGTGGAGATAAAGAACAAAGACTTTACCTTCCTATTGGGGAGAGCACTCAAAATGGAGGCTGTCAAGAGAACCAAGTGAGCATCCATCCTGAGAGGCATTTACAGAATTATGAAGGTACAGCAAGGAAAACTAGTTTTTGCATTCAACACCAAGTCCTTTCAAAGATGGGATTCTATAGAAGAACAGTTACGCTTTCTTTTACCTGCAGAATGATGTCACCAGCAAGCAAAGTCCATGCTTCCAGTTGCAGCGGTGGGTAAGAGCCAAGAAGACACACTCCCTGCCATTTCCATTCTCCTTGGGCTCAGGGGCATAACCTTTCTAGATGAATGAAAAAAAGTACCATTTGTACAGAGTCTTTTTTTTTAAAGATTTACTTATTTATTATGTATACAGAAGAGGGTGCTAGAGCTCATTACAGATGGTTGTGAACCACCATGTGGTTGCTGGGAATTAAACTCAGGACCTCTGGAAGAGCATTCAGTGCTTTTAACCTCTAAGCCATCTCTCCAGCCCTGAAAAAAGTACCATTTGTAATCTCAGGATCAGGAAAGCAAGCCTGAAGGGAAGGTGACTTTGGCATAAATTGAGATTTTTTAAAAAAGAAGACAGGAAAAAAAATTCATGTATTCTTTTTACTTGTAGAAATAGCTAAGTGACCCAGAGGAATAGAGTTAGTTGATTGGGTTAAAAAACAGCTATGCAGTTGACATGATCCAGTCTCCCAAATAGTGGCAGTTTGCGATTTACAATGTGGGGTCTGGGCGGTGTCATTTTACTGCCCCACACTAGCACACCATTGGTGGAATGATTTTATCCATGCCTTTTTTCTTAATGAAAATGTTTTGAAGACCTGAGCTGCTCTTTGCCTTGTCATTTGAACTATATTTCATCACAGCCCATTTTACTATGTTTGGAAATTCATCTAAGATGATGAAAAAGCCAAATTAAAAACTGGCCTCAAGGCTCGGGGAAATATCTTGGGCATTTTGTTTACAAGCGAGAGCGATGAAATCTGCCCCTTTGAAGCTTTCCTCTTGACACATTTCTGGCCAGACTACACTGAGGAAGTAGATGTTCTAAGGGCAGGGGATGTTGTGTTTCTCTTCCAAGCTTTGGAAAGTTTTCAGAATACGAAACTGCTTAAAGTGGAAGGAAACATACTCTGTCCCCCCACATGGTGCTCCTCCTGCCTGAAGACCTCCTCCCCTCAGTCCTGGACAGACCACTCTCCATGCATCCCTAGGTCCTTGCTCAAAGGTGTCAGTCTCTCAGAGAGCCATCCGTGACAGCCATCCGTGACAGCCATCCGATCTGCAGCCCTCCCTACTCCACCCCTGAATCCCATACCTTTACAGCCTCAGCTCCTCTCCTGCGCCTTCTCATGACTTCCAAGTCTGTATTTATCAGAGGGGTGAGTATTTGCCTCTCCCCAGATAAAATATAAGATGTCAGTTGATAATGTTTTCCACTGTGTCCTAGCACTTAGCACAGTGTTGGCAGAAGGTACATGCTTAAAAAATATTTATGGATTGAGTGGATCCATCCCAACTTTTTATGACATTAAATCACACAGATAAATAGCTCAATGTCAACTTACCAAGAACTAAGGCTTCTCGGAAAGTTAAGAGGTCAACCCAACCTCTTACCACATCTACATGTTCCGTCCTTTAGTCTGCATTTTCTACTTGTAAAATATTCCATGAGGCATGTTTTAAAATATGCCACCAAACATGGTGGTATATGCCCTTAATCCCAGCACTAGTAGGGAGGTAGAGGCTGGAGGATCTCTGTGAGTTCGAGGCCAGCCTGGTCTAAATAGTGAATTCCAGGACAGCCAGAACAACCTAGTGAAGCCTGGTCTCAAAAACAACCAACAAAACAAACAGATGTCACTGTATGTGTGGGGTGTGTGTGTGTGTGTGTGTGTGTGTGTGTGTGTGTGCGCGCGCGTGCGTTCATGAATCCTTGAAAACATGATTCTGTTTGTTCATCAAAGTCGGACAAAGGTCCTTTGGAAAAACAGATTGATGAGATCTTTCTTGACTGGCCACGTGGGCAGAAGTATTCATGCCAAAGGGCACAAACAGTGCATAGGCCCCAGACCTGGCACGTTCCCCAGTACTACCTAGGACTACACTGTTTGCCGACGGTGTTTGGGGGTGGTAAAACTTTAACTCAAAAGGTGGACGTGTTTAGGTAGTAGTGATGGTTTCTGATCAGGCAGACTGAGAGACTTGCTTCTGGACTTTTCTATGCCCTGTCCCTACAATCCCCTACCAAAAATTCATGAGGGCAGGAACTAAGTCCACCACACTCACCACTTACAGCAAGTACTCGGTAATCAGTTCTGAGTGACTAATGGAGCCCACCTTCCATCTGGTTTCTTACTTAGGGAGACAATTAAGAATAACCAACCAAGAAACCTATGCAAGACCCAGTACAGGTTAATGTTGCATGTGACTGAGATGTGAACATCTTCTTACCCTACTTAGAGCCTCCAAAACAGACCAAAGAAATAATTCTACCCATGTTTAGCTCAGTGAGCCAGCCAGTGTAATGGTTTTACAGAGCACAGGTAAGCAGTTACCTACGGGAGCATGGATGACAGCTCAGGAAAAGCTGCCTCCCTGGAGCGCCCTCTGTGAGACTTACACAACTCTCATGAAATTGTTACTGCTTATACCATCTGGGGGGCAGTCTTGGAATTTTCAAGAACTTCCTTAGATTGGCAAATTTCCTTTACTTCTTGGGTGTTAGGGAGCACCCCTCCAGGGGTGAACGGTTTCAGTCTAGAGGAAATAGCCACACAAGAGATAGCAATAGGGAAACTGGAACCAGTGGGCTGCTGAAGTCCCAAAAAAATCTGAGTGTTGACCCTTCACTATAAACCCTTGGCCAGGTGATCACAGTAACTGTTGGAGAAAATTTCCCTCCGTCATGTTTCCTTCAGGGAGATCAGGGGAGGAAAGGACGAATTGAGAAATACACTGGGGGCCCTCTGTTCTTAACAAGGTGTGCCTTCAGGGGAGACCAGTTAACCCGCTAACCAGCTGGTGCTTTACCAGAACATAACTGGCCTAGAAGGGAAATTCTAACTCTAGCCCCTTCTAGCTTTCCTGATGCACCTAAAGGGGGGGGGGGGGGGGGGAAGCTGAGAATCTTTAAGACTGTTCAAGTGTCAAGGAGTGGTCTCACACGGAGACCTCACTGAAAGACCACAGAATGCTTCTTTCCATTCTACCTAACACCCACATCACTAGAGCCTCTTCTACAACAGTCCCTTTACCCAGCACATCATGTTCAGCTCTAAGAAAAAAGTTGCTGCAGCCATACCTGCCTGAAGTCCCAGCTTATTAGAAGTCTGAGGCAAAACATGTGATTTTAGGCATAACCCAAGCAACAAAGCAAGAGAAGGAGAGAAGAAAGGAGAGGAAGAAGGGGCGGGGGGGACGCACTAAAAGTTGAAAAGGTAATTTTAGAAAACAACAAAGCATCAGACAGAAGCGGCTTTGTTGTTGTTGTTGTTGTTGTTGTTGTTGTTGTTGTTGAGCTGAGGATCAAACCCAGGGCCTCTACCACTGAGCTAAATCCCCAGCCCCAGAAGCGGCTTTAATGGGTAAAGCAGACAGCAAGGGAGAAGAAATAGACAACTTAAGCAAGGAAGAAGAAAAATAAAAAGAAATGCAAGAAAGAAAAAAAACCCTACTAGAACAGACACAGACAGTGTGGAAAGGCTATTAGTAGACATGGCTGACAACTCTGCCTTGGATATCCTATCAGCAGAGACCTCCAAAGCCAAGAACACAAAGAGAATAAAAATTGAAAAATTAAAACAGAATACTCAAGAACTGTGACATACCTGTAAAGATATTAAGTTACGATGTGCCTAACACCAATGTCTCGAGAAGGGGAGACTAGCTTAAACAAAACTTATTTTCCTTATTTTTAGTTAACCTAACATAATGTCTTGTTCTAAATAATAGCATCAAGAATGCATGAAGTAATGTATAGTTGGGTACCCCTTGTGCACGCTTATGCACGCTTAGCTGGAAGTAAAATGAACAATAGCTATGGCAAGAGGCGGGAGGAAGGAATTCGGGTACTTTGCTATTCCAAGACACTCATGAAACTACGTGGAATGTTTTGAAAGTACAGTTGGGGTCACTGCAAACTTAAATTGCAAAATCCAGGGGAACCACCAAAAAAGTAAACAAGAAGGAAAAGAGGAGGGGAAGGGGAGGAAGGGGGAGGGAAAGAGAGAAGAGGGGGGAGGAGAAATACTAAGAAAGGAGGATGGGGCTGGGAATTTAGCTTAGTGGTAGAGCGCTTGAAGGCCCTGGGTTCGATCCTCAGGTTAAAAAAAAAAAAAAAAAAAAAAAAAAAAAAAAAAAAAAAAGGAGGAATGTGGAATTATGTAAGATGTTCAAAATGACAAAAGGCAGAAAAAGAGAGAAGACAAAATCTGGACCAAAGAACAAGTAGAAACCCCACAAGTTTGGCAGATATTCATTGATGATATCATCATCAGTCACTTTGAAATGCCACTGGTCAACAGAGAGACTGCTGGGGTGGCCCAGATCACACCCAACTATATGTTAGGGACCCATCAACAGATCAAGAACTAGGGCATCCCAGAATTCCTGGGGTCCCATTATATTCTCCTGCTATTGACCTTACTACTACTCTGCTGTCAAGGGACAAGGGGTTAGCTTCTGGTTCTGGCAAGCCCTCATAATGACACATTATGTTCATGAGCATCATTTAGATCTTTCAAAGACAAAATGGCTGCCAAATGGTCAAAAGGACAAACATCCTCATGAACCTTACGGATACACTGACCTGGAGTAGACTGCAGTGTCTGAAACTGGGTCTACCAGAGGAAGCAGCTTTCTGGAATTGAACACCACATTGCAAGATTTGAGAAACACTAAGCATCCAGTTTGCCTCCTCACCTGCACATTAAGATGGCCAGGTAACATTTGCAGTCAATCCAGATTTGCATTAGTTTATAACCATCAAATTTTCCTCAAGCCTGTATTTCTCCCAAAGAATTCACAGCCCACTTTATGTCATGGGAGCCCAGGGCACCCTCCCAGCTCACTATCCAGCTGTATTTTTTGTGATGATTGGCAAATTTTGAGTCTGTTCTGTGCCAGAATAGACCTACTTTTTATTTTAATCTTGTTTGTGATTGTGTGTGTGTGTGTGTGTGTGTGTGTGTGTGTAGGGGGTGGTGTAGAGGTGCACGTGTGAGTGTGTGTGAAGGCCATAGGTTAATCATGGGTGTTGTTCTGCAGATGGCTGCCAATTTTGCCAACTTCTTATTGTTGTTTTGAGATAAGGTCTCCCACTAGAACCTTACCCACTAAAGGGTTAAACTAGGCTGACTAGCTAGAGAGCCCCAAGGATCCTCCTATCTCCATTTCTATTATAAGCACAGGCCACTGATAGGAGGAAATGGAGCTGCTGATCTGATTGGAAACCATTTTGGTGAGTTTTCTCTCCTCCCCTCCACCCCATCCTCAGCCCCTACCCCTCCTCCCTACCCAACTCTACCTCTCCCACCCACCCCCACCTATGAACTGGATCTTCTCTGTTAAGTTCTTACCTTCACCTCATTTGACTCCCAGATACTCTCACTTCCCCAAGGAAGTCTATAGGCTCAGGCAACAGACCCCACCACACCAGGGGGGGCTACTGGTATAAAGGGTGTACCTCAACTGGATTCTCCTTTTCTTCCCATTTCCTCCATGCCTTAGGTCCTGCATTCCTTCCTTGGAATACAGGACACCCTCTCCATTCCCTGTTGCTCAGGAATCAGGCATAGCCTGGCTGTAGGTCTGTGGTGTGGACTATTCATCAACTATGTGACATGAAACATCCCCTTCCCCTGACACCTAAAGGGACTCCTATTCTGTCTCACCAGAGCTCACATGCTACTGCCTGTCAGTCAATAGTATTAATAACTCTCCTAATAAGTCGCTTACCCCAAAGACAATGCACCTCGGTGTCTCCCTTGGACCCCCAAACCTAAATAAAATCTTTCAATAACGTAAACAAGTGTGAGCATTGACAGCCATGCCCCAAGTGGCCCGGGGTCAGTTCCTAGAGTAGCCATGGCAACAAGAGTCCCACAACATCCACACATTTGCAGTCTCCTTGGTTTTTTTCCACTTCACTATCCACCCTTCTGCCAACCAGATGCTGACACCTCTGCCTCTATGCTCCATACCAGACCCAAGCAGTCATTGGGACATGGTACAACCAGCTTAACTGTTAGGACAGAACTTCCGTTGTTTTATGTCTATACAGCATTCTTTGCCAACCTTACCGGAAGCATGTTCCCATAAGAACGTATCTTGTTCCACTTGCTACTGGCTAAATTTATCTGTGTGGAATTTAACAACATGGAGTTATTAATTAGGGGACAAGCTATTTCCTGAGCACTTTTGACACAACTGTGATTTTGTGACTCTGTGATTCATTCTCACTGCTTGAACCATCTGTGCCTGGGCAAAATGCTTTTATTTATGTTTTCAGTTGTTTGTTGTTCTCGCGTCTTTCTTTCAAAGACAGATTTGGAAAAGCAATTTTTAGAAGAGAAATCCCCTCTCCCCCTTTTACAGAACACTTTTAATTAAAACACAATAGAACAATCCCGTTAGGACCATGCCTTCTCAGAATGCTCTTGGTGCAGCTTTATCACCAGAGTTTTTTAGGGTCAAACCCCAGGCCCTAGCAGCCCTCACAAGCTAGACTCTGACACCTGTCCCCAGCAGGCTAAAGAGAAAAATATTGTAGTCGAGCAGAGAACAATTTATTCACTGTAGCCATATTAGAAAGAGGAACAGTTACAGAGATCCAATGACTGTCCCCTGACAAGTCCATTCTCAGGGTCCCAATGTGAGAGTAAATTAAAATGGAAAGCAAGCTGCCCTTCCTGCTCAAGGTGTGGCCTATCGCTGACACAGCCTTGTCTCAGTGCCTTCCTCACAGTTCTGGGGACAAACTTCCCCTCCAGTTGGTAACAGGACTCCAATGTAAGGCTCCTAGGAGAAATGCCAGTTCCCTAGAGTCCATTGTTTTCGAGAGTCTGAGAGCTGATGGGAGGGCACCAAGTGTCTCTTTAGGATAGTTTCACTCCTGTCAGGACAGTTAGAGCTTGTCATCTCTGAGCAAATGCTGAAGTCCTCACAAGGACCTCTGAGGCCTCAGGGGATATATCCCTCACACACTAACCCTCACTACCTTATCCTCCAGCTGCAAGCCAAGCTCCGGACTCTGCACTTCTCTTTCCTCCTGTTGGATTATCTTCTCACTACTGGCTGGGCCAGGCTCTAGTCTACTTCCTTTGGATGTAATATGCTTAGTAAGCTTTTCCAGGCTATTGTGTCATCAGTCTCCATCACCTGCCCACATCCAAGCCCATATTCATAATAGTCTATATCCTTTCCTTTATTTTTTTTCTCTTCCCCCCATTTTTTTTTTTTTTTTCATTTTTTGAGACAGGGTTTCCCTGTGTTACAGCTTTGGCTGGCTGTCCTGGAACTCACTCTGTAGACCAGGCTGGTCTTGAACTCACAGAAGCTACCTGCTTCTGCCTCCCAAATGCTGGGACTAAAGGCATATGCTACCCAGCTGCTTTTTCACTTTCATTAACATAACATATTAGTTTATTTAACTTTTGCTTCCCTACCAATAAAGAAGAAGAAGGGGGAGAAGGAGGAAGAGGAGGAGGAGGAGGAGGAGGAAGAGAAGAAGAAAGAAGAAGAAGGAGGAGGAGGAGGAGGAAGAGAAGAAGAAAGAAGAAGAAGGAGGAGGAGGAGGAGGAGGAGGAGGAGGAGGAGGAGGAGGAGGAGGAGGAGGAGGAGGAGGAGGGGGAGAAGGAGGAGAAGGAGAAGGAGAAGCAGCAGCAACCTTGGGAAGGAGGCGGGGGTTAGTTGGTTTTCTGTTGCTCTAATAAACACCACGACCAACAGCAGCTCCAGGTGGGGTAGGAGTTATTTGTATTACAGGAAGACAAAGCAGGAGCTTGAGAAAGGAACCTGTAAGCAGGAACGGGGAAGCAGAGCCTACAGAGGACTGTGGCTTGCTGGCTTGTTTTCAGGCTCAACCTTGGCCTTTCTCATACATCACAGGCCTACCTGCTTAGGGACAGTACTGCCCACAATGAGCTGGACCCTCCTACATCATTTAGCAATCAGAAAATGCCCCATGGGCCAAGCTGACGGAGGCAATTCTTCAACTTACAGATTCTCTCTTCCCAGGTGTATCAAGTTGATGAGCAAGAGCAAACCATCCCAGGGAGGAAAGGGCTTCGAGCATTTTATTTCCTAGCTATATATTTTATTATAACAAGAACAATATCTGGAATGTAGTAGGCACTCAATAAACGCTTCCTGAAAGGACGAACAGCAAATACCATCCAGCGTTGAGTGACTGGACCTGCAGCAGGTCCCCCTGTGTTATTCCTTCTCATTTGTCACAGCTCTCTCCAACAACCCGGGCTCTGCAGCCATGTCACTTCACTGGCTCTTCCCAGAAGGCAGGCAGTCTAACTGCCTTTGTCAGGACTTAACTGCTTCATGAACTGACTATCACATTAGTCAGATACCTGTCACTTTAAAAACAACCCATAACAGCAAAGAATGTACACATCTCAAGCTTTTTTAGAAAACAAATTTAATCAAAAATTGGCCACATGTGGATAGACATATTCCTACTCTGGATTCTGTCCCACTGATTTGTATGAGTGACCTCAATAGGTCTAAAAATCAAGCAATATATTAATTTCTTTCTTTCCATTTTTTGTTTGTTTTGGGGGGTTTTGTTTGTTTGGTTTTTCAAGACAGGGTTTCTCTGTGCATCCCTGGCTATCCTGGAAGTCACTCTGTAGACCAAACTCAGAGATCTGCCTACCTCTGCCTCCCAAGTGCTAGTACATTTCTCCATTTTTTTTCCTAGAAATTTGATTGGAGTTGCATTGAATCTGTAGATCAATTTTTGAAAAATTGACATCTTAATAGTGAGTCCAATCCATTGGATAGATACATATCTGAATATCCTCAAAGCAATGGAGACCACATCCTCCTCCTTTGAAATATCCTGGGAAAGTGACAAGATCTAAGAAGGGAAGTAGGTATATGGTTTTAAGCCCTATCAGAGATGCTTTTAGTGGCCCCCAAGGTGGAAATCATATAATTTAAGGCCATGAGAATCTTAGTGGTAACTAATGATGAAAATCAGTAAGATTGTAAGCCTGTTCCTTGACTTCAGGTCTAGATTCTTTGTGATGTCCAAGGTTTCAATGCCAGGAGAATTGCAATTGGAATTCTCATTATCTAATAAAAACAGGAAGCATAAAACTGAAGTTAGATAAGGTGACATTTAAAAAAAAAAAAAGCAAGAAAACAAAATATGTAACTCTAGGTTCTCCAGTGAAAGAGCCAACTAGAATGGTAGAAGACAGACAGAAGATAGATAGGTAGGAGATAGATGATAGATAGATAGATAGATAGATAGATAGATAGATAGATAGATAATAGGTAGACTGACTTTTTAGAAAAACTAGATCATATGATTATACAGACTGAGATGTGCCAAGATATAGGATATATACAGACACACACCCAAGGCTAGTCCCAATCTGAGTCCAAAGGTTGAGAACCAAGAGTGTCAATGATGTAAGTTCAGTTGAGTCCAAGTCCAAAGGCAAGAGAAGACTAGTGCCCCCAGCTCTAAAAGAGTCAGGCAGAGGGAGAAAATTTTCATTTACTTGGCTTTTTTTTTTTTTTTTTTTTTCAGGTCACCAGGTTTGGAGAGGGAACTCTATTTCCCTGGGTCAAATTAATCAAATGATAATATCATACAGAAATGCTTCACAGATGCATCCAAAACAACAGTTAATCATTATGTCCTAATCGAGCAGACATAGAAAATTAGCCATCACATTTTTGCATCCAATTTTCTGGACTAAGACTGGTGCTCATGTGTTAGGAGAATAAGGGTGGAGAAAGAGGAATCAAGACTAATATATGAGGGTTGGGAAGATGTACTTGTCATACAAACAGGAAAACTTGGGTTCAAATCCTCATAAGCCCCATACAGATGGGCTCAGTAACACCCATCGGTAAATCTAGTGCTCTAGGAGAGATGGGAGACAGAAAAAGGAGCATCTCTGGATGGGCCAACTGACCTAACACATGCAGCAACAAACAACAGAGAAGGTGTCTCAAACAACACGGAAGGCTAGAAACACATTTTGATCCCTTGGAGTTTTATTTGGGGGAGGGGGAGGGGATAGATCCACCAACTAATCTGATTAGAAAAAGAAAGGAAAATTGTAGAATTTCATTTTTTATTAGAATTTTTTCATACAAGGTATTTTGATCCTATTCCTTTCCTTCCCAGTACCTCCCAGATCTTCCCTACCTCCTACTCATCCAATCTCATGTTCTATCCCTCTCAAAACAACAACAAACCCAGTATGACAAAAAAAAAAAAAAAAAAAAAAAAGCCCACTCATCAACAAAAGGAGTCCTTTTTGTGTTGGCCACATCATCTTTATTTTCTCAATTGGCAGTTAAGTTGTATGAAGTTGCCATGTACAATATAGTATGTGGTCTACACTGGGAATGATTTTCATGACTCAGCTTCCCAAATGCTGGGATTACAGCTTAGGTACCGCCATGGGTGGCTTCTCAGGCCTCTCTTTTTCACTGTGACCATGATCTAACCAGTGTCCCAACTTGCACATACCTTCAATTCCTAACTGCGTTAATAATTACTTCTTGTGTTGTGAATTGGCTCACAGTGTCAGGGGTCGGGCCTTGGTGACTTGGCTCTGGGTTTCTGGGCCTGCTGGTGCAGGGATGCTGCAGAAGCTGTTCACATCATGATGGACAGGAAGCAGAGAGAACGGGCCTGGGCTAAAATACTCCAAGGGCCCATGTCCAGTGACCTATATCCTCCAAGTTGATCCTACCCACCCACCCCCAAGTTTCCCCAGCCTCCCCAAATAGCACAAGCTGGGAACAAAGTGTTCGCAGTACAAGACTGTGGAGAACACTTCATATTCAAACCATAACAGCAACTCAGGGGCTATTTTGTTTTTTAACCTGTTTGGAGAATTTTTAAATAACCACTTGTTAGGATAATGGGTTTACAGATATCATAACAGGTATAACTGGAAAAAAGCAGGGAAGGGAGAACTAAGTGGAAAACAAGGCAATTTGTGAAAACGCACATTTTAACATGCACATGAATTCTGGAAATTTCTAAAACCCAGAATATGCTACCATGCATTCCATTAGTAGCCACTGGGGGGCGCTTTTTAGATGGCCTCTGGAAAGAACCATGTAAATAAATGTAGAAGGGCCCTGAGGATGTCCACTTTGAGAACCATTTATCTAAACATGCAAGTTACTTTGTTGAGGTAAGAGACAAGAGAAAACAGAGAGCTAAGTCCTCCCACCTCACCTAAATACGGAGCTGCAGCACATGGATGCTTTTCCAGGTCCGTTGCATGCCTGTTACTTATAGAACTAGGCTCTAGGGCCCCAAAATTTCCCAGAGTTGCTAGGGTGGGGGGAGGGAAAATGAGTAACTCCTAATGCATATGCCGTTTCACATGGGATAGCGAACACATTCTGAAATGGAAGTTGGTGGCCACAGAGCTCTTTGAATATACAAAACCTGACAGACTAAATACTTTTAGAGGGTGAATTTTGTGGGATGGCAAAAGAAAAAAAAAAAAAGAGAGAAGCTTTGAAACATTTCAAGTCCTTCAGTCCAAGAAACCAGAAACTAAGGGAGAATCAGGAGCTTGACTTTGCATTTTGCACATCGAGACTCCAATGAACAGGACGCACTGCCAGCTGTGTATACAATCCTGGGGGCCAGAGGAGTTTGTCCTAGAAGTAGAATGTGTGTCATCTGCCTCCAAAAGGCAAAGACAAGAGTGGTGGTTTGAATGAGGATGTCCCTCATAGCCTCAACTGTGTGAATGCTCAGTCCCCAGTTAGGGATGGTGTTCAGGGAAGTCTTGCAGGAGGAAGCGTGTCACTGAGGTCTCAAAGCCATGGGCCATTTCCAGTTCACTCTCTCTGCTTTATGCTTGTAGTCTGAGACAGATCCTAGCTAGCTCTCAGCTTCCATCCAGCTCCAGCCACCATAACTGCTGCCTGGGGCCATATGGTCCCCACCATTAGGGACTATGAGCCCTAATAAAATCTTCTATAAGTTGACTAGGCCATGGTGTTTGGTCACAGCAACCGAAAAGTAACTAATATAATGGGACAGCATGAAATCAGCAAGTCAGTGAGTGCAGAGCTGGAAAGGTTCTGCTGAAGTTTACTCCTTATGGAGTACACAGTTGTGGCAGAGGAGGAAACTGTCTCCTGAAACAGACTTCACTCACGGCTGGTAACATGTCAGATTTCCCTGAGGAGAGACTGGGACAGACAGTGATGGACATGACCACACCTTGACAAGTCTGTTTAATTATGCATTTAAACCTAAACTTCATGTAAGGACCCAGAAGAAGATGGACTTAAGGAAATCACTGGATCTTTGTTCCTCTTCCCAACGTAGCCCTGTGCGCTCTCTCTCTCTCTCTCTCTCTCTCTCTCTCTCTCTCTCTGTGTGTGTGTGTGTGTGTGTGTGTGTGTGTGTCTCCCTCCTTCTTTTTATTTTTTTGCATCTCACTATTAATTTGGCTCTTTTAATTGGCTTATTAAAAGTGGGTGACCAAACTGGGCATGGTGGCATATACCTTTAATCCCAGCATTCCAGATGCAGAGTCAGGTGGATCTGTTAGTTATTTAGGTGGCGCTCTTATCCCTCAAGGAACACGTCCCGAACACGACAAATCCACAGAAGAGCTGTTTATTAATATAGGATAGGAAGAGACAGACGTGACAGGCCACATGGTCAAGAGAAAAGGAAAAGAGGAGGAGAGAAGAGGAGAGACCTGTGCAAAATGGCGCCGGCTTTTTAAAGAGTGGGCTGCGCATGCGTACAGGACTGCATGTAGCTACTCCACGCATGCGCATAGATTACATGGCCGTGTGCGCGCTTTATGCAACCATGTAAAGCCACAGAGTCCTACCCATGCACAAGATGTTTGACCCGGAAATGGCTATTTTGAACTGGAAATAACTAGGCGGTCCACCGGCAAGCCCAACCGTGTGGGCATGTTGTGACTTCATATCAGGATCTCTGTGAGTTAGAAGACTGCCTCATCCACAGAGTGAATTCGAGGACAGCCAGACCTCCACAGAGAGACCCTGTCTCAAAACAACCCAAGGAGGGGAGAAAAACAAGATAGATAACCAAACCTGGCTTGTTGGAGTGCAGGCTGTTCTCTAACCAAAGTGAACTGTGGTTGTGTCAGGGGATCAAGCACAGTTTGTGGAGAGCTCCAAGAGTTGTGCAACTGGCACAATATGGTGATACAGAGGAAATGAAAGTGTTGGGACAGAAGCACGGGTACATTCATGCTTTAACTTATAAAGTGAATGACCATCAGGGATGCACAGATTTTAGCCAAGGCATTGGGAATTAATAATTGAATTATTCTGAGAAAGAAAAACTAATGCATAAGTTCACTATCAATTTCTTTTTTTGTTGGTTTTGGTTTTTTTGTTTTTTCGAGACATGGTTTCTCTGTGTAGTTTTGGTGCCTGTCCTAGATCTCGCTCTATAACTCAAACTCAGAGAAATCCGTCTGCCTCTGTCTCCCATGTGCTGGGATTAAAGTCATGTGCCACCACCACCCGGCTTTGAAATTAATGGATAGAGCCAGGCGGTGGTGTGCACACCTTTAATCCCAGAACTCGGGAGGCAGAGGCAGGCAGATCTCTCCAAGTTTGAGGCCAGCCTGGGCTACAGAGTGAGTACCATGAAAGGCTCCAAAATTACAGAGAAACCCTGTCTCAAAAAACAACAACAAAACAAAAAACCAAAACAGGGGGTTGGGGATTTAGCTCAGTGGTAGAGCGCTGCCCTGGGTTCAGTCCTCAGCTCTGGGGAAAAAAAAATTAATTTCAAGTGTGTGAAGTGCCATAACACCCATTTCTGACAATCAATACTGAAGGGACACACTGCAGTCTCCAAAGTGTGCTGTGCTCCGAGAGACAGTCTTGAGACTTCCACCCTTCCTGTATTCCCAGGACTTAGGATGGACAATTCTTTCAAAATGGCCACCTATTGGTTTTCCTTGAGAACAGTTTTCTTGTGGACCTTTTATACTCACATTAGCGCTGCTAAACTTGTGTCTAGTAATTGAACTATGTGACTGATGGGAAAACATAACTTCTTTGTGATCCAGTTCCTAAATGCACTTATAAACATCAGGTCAGATCTTCCCTACTGCACAGAACATGAAGATCCCCAGTTCCTTCTGTGTCACTTCACATTTGTGTGTGCCTTTTCTGTGGTTAGATTTTTGTCCCTTTTTCAATACAGCATACTTTATCTCTGTGTGTATGTGCACACGCATGGCGTGTGTGTGTGTGTGTGTGTGTGTGTGTGTGTGTGTGTGTGTATGCACATATGCAGACACAGATTTGAGGAAGTATATGTAGAGGCGAAAATTTATGTCATGCATTTCCTCCACTGCTCTCCACTTTCCAATTCAGCTAGTCTAGCTAGCCAGCTTGCCTCCAAGATCCCAAGTGCCATGATTCCTAGTGGGCCACCATGCCTGCCCAGCTGTTTATATGAGTGCCAAGGATCTGAACCCTGTTCTCAAACTTGGGTTGCAAGCTCTTTATCCACTGGTGAATCTCTCCACCCCTTCCATACAGCAGTCTGGGTTAATCTTGCCACTCCACCTGCACCCAAGTCTGCCACCTTCCAAGGGAGACTACCCCAGGACAGTTGTCATGAGTGTCTGGATTCCTTCCAGGCGGACACTGCTTCCAGAACCAGGACTGCTTCTCTTCAACTACAGTAAGAGCAGGTCGCAACCAGTCAGGTTGACACTGAGGTTGTCCAGACAAAAGCACTGGAAAA
Source organism: Onychomys torridus (assembly GCF_903995425.1). Lineage (NCBI taxonomy): Eukaryota > Metazoa > Chordata > Mammalia > Rodentia > Cricetidae > Onychomys > Onychomys torridus. The sequence continues at coordinate 119,022,095 of NC_050444.1, forward strand.
CAAACCTGTCCAAATATAAAGTATCCCAAAGCACAACAGAATCTTTTTAACTTAATAATGTGCATAAAAGCTTCCATTGAAGGGTTAAGAGACAAGTTTTACTTGACAATTTTCCATTTTCATCACGTCACACACCCAAAAGCAGACCTAGAGATCTCTGGCTTCGTAGTTGGGTTAAACACCACTGCTCTACCTTAGCAGCCTCGCCATTTGAAAGCAAATCATAATTCATAAGCTAGGGCTTTTGCAAATAAAGGAGTTATCAAGGCAAAATGAAGAGAATAGAAATACACAAGTAACATTCATCTACAGGATAATGTGTCCAGGCTATAATTCATTACTATTCCTAGATAATCCTGGTATCATAAATATTTTGGTTCTCTTAGGATACAAATTTTAATTTAGTAAACTATGAGAAAGCACAGTTTTGTGACATCATCTGAGAACTCCTTTAGAGTGTCAAGGGTGCCATTAACATAATAAAACAGTTTACCTTCTAGAAAATTCTTCAGCAAGGAGGTAACTAATAAGTAGATGTCTGGACATCTGTAAGAAACACACATGGGGTGCTTAGTGGGGGGCAGATAAGCACCTGTGAACATGAGAACCTTGGCCTGAAGAGGGGATGGCTTGCACTGCCCCAAACATTACTATGCTTCTCTACACAGCTGCACTGCTTGTTTGCTTTTCTGTGACCAAGAATGTGTCAGGAGGTACTCTCACAAGCTCTGGGCTGTGGCATACAATACTCACCTGGAGGGTGAGGCAGAAGTATCAAACAAGCTTGAGGGTAGCCTGGGCTACTGAGGAAGCTCCTACCTTGAAAAGAGAAAGGGGAGGGGGAAAAAGTAACATTTTAATCTTCTATATTAAAGTTATCATGGTTACTTGAGATGTGTTATAACACACCTCTGAAATAAATAGGATAAACTGATGGTTATTGCCATCTGAGGGAAAGAAAAGTTATTATAGACAACTAGACACTGAAAACAGTATCACAGAAGTCCCCACTATTATTCTAAGACAGAAATTACTGCTCAAAACTGCCCATTCCAATGTCAAGAAATTCTCACTCATCCTTTAAGCAAGGTAACATGAGACAAAAGACATGAAATACAACTCTCCTTCAGTGTTTAAAGTCAAATTTATTACAATAGCAAGAGTCATGATTAAAAATGCTGGTTAAAATGATCAAGTATCTAAATAATTTTTCTAATGTAAATAATAGAAATGACAACAATTCTATATGTACACAAAATATTGAAATACATATAATATCATGCACAAGGCCAAAAAGTAACATTGCACGCTGTCCGCTGTCTGTCCATCTGCTGGTCCCAGTGTCACACCAGCCCGAGCTGGGTGTGCTGATTCCTCAGAACACAAGCCTCAAAGATCGAATGCTGGACACTCACCAGCTACTGACATTAATGCTTAAACACCACTGACGGCATCCTGATGAGGTGACTGTCTTCACCTCCTTCTCCTGACAGGTTGCAGATAAAAAGGATGAGCTAGAAAAACTGTTTATAAGAACCAACATGGATCCTGTGTTTCCTGTGGAAGTGACATCAAGTTCCACACAAAGAGGGAAAGTTCACCAACATGTAAATCCAAAGAAGCCATAAGCCTCTGCTTGCTCTTGATGCTCATATGCATCGCATCGAGGGGAGGTCAGAACCAGCAGGCCCGGAAAGGGAATGATGGAGAGTGGGGGATGGGAGACACTGGAAAGGGGCAGGAAGCACAAAGTTTTAAAGGGAAATTTCAAAGAATTGTCTGTCTGCCCCTCCATTTAAGCAGGGACCTGCTATAGGGGGGGGGGGGTGTCAGCGACAGGGCTTTTGGGTTATTTTGTAACTTATTCTGTGCAACAGACATGGTCCTTTAAATGATGTGAGGGTTGATTTGTTCCCTCTTAAGAACAGGCTCCCCCATTTTGTTGTTGTTTGGGTTTTGGTTTGGTTTGGTTTCTTTTGGCTTTTCCAGACAGAGTTTCTCTATGTAGCCTTGGCTATCCTGGAACTCACTTTGTAGACCAGGCTAGCCTCAAACTCACAGAGATCCACCTGCTTCTGCCTCCTGAGTACTGGGATTAAAAGTGTGCACCGCCACGCCCTACCCAGGTCCTCCCCCCAAATTTGAGGAACATCTCAAATATAAGTTTAAACATTTTAGAAACACCAGGAGTCTGAACTTATTCTTAACACGGGGCAGGTAATGGGCATGCAACACCCAGAGAGGTTAAGTGTTGTGCCCAGGGGAGGACAGTGAGCTAGACATGACGCTGATTCCTCTACAACCAAGCTTCTCAGACTTCTACAGGCATGTGACAAGTGTGGCATCTCATCAGACGCAACCAGTCTAATGGGGCTTCAGACCCCACATCCCCTGTAAGCTGCCAGCACAGTGTGGATGCGACTCACTCTGAGCTGGAGCTCCAGTGTATAGAGAGAATGCCAACTCTGTCTGGGCTGTCACAGATCTGTCCCAGTGTCTCTGAGTACCCAAGTATATCCCAAGCAAAATGTGAATCAATGGAGTGAGCTATCTGCTAGGAATAGAACTCATCTTTTGTTTACAACATCTTCCCTAAGGTGATTATGATATAAAGGTATAAAAAACTCAGCATATTAAAATCCACAAGAAAAGACCACATGTGCACAGATGTACGTACAGTACAAATTCTAAGAAACTCAATGCTTCCCATCAGAATAAAGTGCTACCACTGTTCCCAACTGAAATCATCTCCTCTTCCAAAGACGAGGAAAAAGCCTTGAATTGTGAGGAAAATGACAGCGTTGCCAGCCAGCACGAGGCCACAGGCTCCCCACTTGATCTGAAACACAAGAGAAGGGGTAAGTCACCTTCAGACTCTACTCTGTAAATCTCTTATTCTCTGCTCCAGAAACCCCCACTGAAACATGACCAAGGCTGCCACAGGCTGAGTCACATCATGGGTGGGGGACAGTGAACTTCTCAGCCATTAGTTTAGCTGATTCCACGGTGCTTGTTAATTAAGTCTGGTATCATCCTTTACATCGTCCCTGTTTTTAGTTGACAATGACTACCTCAAGCAAGACACACAGAAGCAAGATTATTGATGATCCAATTACAACATTAGGCGCAAATGCTCTCTGCATGCATCAACCTCTTTCACAGAGAACAAGAACTGAAAATGCTAAGCATCTGTTTGCTTCTTTCCGAGGCAAGGCATACTTTTAAACAATAATCTGCATCTAAACGAAAGCGGCATTCCAGCTGGGCAGCTGGTTTCCTGGAGGCACATCTGGGGATGAGAGTACCCTCTAGTGGGCATTTTTTTCCCTTTTGACTTCAAATGAACCAAGAGAAATAATACCAAGGAAAGTTTCTTCCCCAAACGCAAGCACAGTGCTGAAAGCGCATATACAAACACTTAAGGCAGGAGAAGGAGGCCACGGCCACCTCGTGTTCAGAGTTCAGAGAGCCTCATGGCTTAAGGAAAGTTCCAGCTGGCGCAGCATTAGCGGGTATCTGGCTCAGTAGGCCTCAAGGACATTTGTGGCCTTACTCTCGGTGCCTCCTTTTTGCTTCATCATACCGCACTGTTCTTTATTCACACAGTGCATTTTCATATCCAGGTGCCATTCCAACAGCCTTCTCTGCTTTAATCAAAATCCTATTTGGCTTTAGAGGCCCACATCAACCAGCAGCTGGCATTTCTCTCTTCGTGGTACTCCTGTGGTATTCTTACCAATTTCCCTCCTCATACATAGTATACCTTAGCATAGATCCTCATCAGGGCAGCATCGTATTCTTTGAGTGCTGACAGCACAGAATTTTTAATCCTGGCCTTTCATAAATGGTATTTAATGCTGAATAAGTAAATAAGATTTGTACATATTTGCGCATGTTGGATAGCCAATGTGGTTGGCAGAATAAAAACAAGGAGTGGGAGTGTCAGAGAACATCAAGAAACTGAATAAATTATACCCACAATGTTTTACATGCAAAAAAAAAAAAAAAAAAAAAGCCAACAATGGCTGTGGTAATGTCACTCACTAGATACTGCTCAGTATCTACCAGAGTACTGAGAAGTAAGTTCCTAGTTCCAATTTGATAAGACCTTCATTTTCTGATTGGAGAAGCATCATTTCTATCATCTCTACGGATTGCCCTGTGGTATAAGAGGCAGGAATCTAAGAATGATTGAAAAGAATGGCTAATGTGGGAAAAGCAAGAAGTCATAGATTGGACTAAAAGTTGTAAGAGACAAAGAAAGCATTCTGAAAATGTGACCAAGACACTGATGAATCTCAAGGAGGAGAGAGAAACGCAAACCACAGCTGGCTTCATGGAAAGCTGAAGCAATGAAAATGAACTTGAGGTCTCAGACACAGGCCTTTGAAACAAACGCTGATGGCCGACTGAAACAATAGAGAACAGAACTCACCACAGCCACGCGAGCAAGGATAACAGGAAATCCAAAGGCAGAAACAACAATCCCAGTAGTGAAGAAATATGCCAGCTCCCGACAGGCACTGCTGGTCGCATCGGAGTCATATGTGACCCTTTTGGCAATGAAGTAGGGAATGGGGGAGATGACGTAGAAAATCAAGACGAACAGGGGCCAGTAAACGCTGTCCTCGGTGGAACCAAGATGAAACCCAAAAGAAATGTTACATCTTAACTCAAAGGCATATTGCTGTTTCATTATCATTAGTTTACATGTTTAAGTAAAAACATTAATCAACCATGAATATTACATCATGAAAATATTTCTACCAGGCACACATATAGTTAGAAAACTATTACTTATTCTCTAGTACATATGCAGTTTATATTATGTTAAGAAACAACTATAGAGTATTATACTACAGACCTGCAGTTTTTTTTGCATTACTGAACCCAGGACTTTGTACAAGCTGGCAAGAACTCTACCACTGAGCTGTACAGCTGGCCATGATCAGCACCTCCAAGGACAGGATCTTAAAAAGCCAGCTGCTTTCTCTCTCGAACACAGTACAGTGGCTTATGCACGCTAGTTTCATGAACATCTTTTACATGCATGCATGCATGCATGCATGAAAGCGTCCAATGATTTAAAATGAAACACAAACCAGGTTCCACATGTGCTGTTTTCCATTTCTTCAATTCATTCCGGACCACCCCACCCTCATTCTTTTAACCCGTAGCCACAGCAGCCTTCTCCTTGCTCCTGGCTCACTCTGGCCTCAAGCTTGCCTTGGGCTCTGACCTGCACTGCAGTCTAAGCTGGACACCCCTTCCCGAAGGTGACCCCAGTGACCCTTGCCTACAACACCCCTTTCTAGCTTTCTGCACAGCACCATTTGGTATCTTTGTGCTCACTAGAACAAAGCTGTGATTTGTCATAGTCAATCTCCATTTATCTCCAGAGCCCTGAATGGGACGTTCCACTTACACTTGTCAAGCAGGTGGGAAAAAGAACAAAAGATTTTAGGAATGAAGGAATGAAAATGCACATATGCTCACTGTATGTACCCAACACCACCTTTTATTACAGTAGATTACAAGTATAATCTCACACAAAGGAGCAAAACCATCTGCAGGTGTTAAGAATGGCCACTGAATTTACAATTGTGTTTTCCCTAGAAATACTTTCAAAATAATCTATCATCCTGGTCGCCTTCGGTTAGACACCCATTAAAGAGAAACACACCAGCCAGTCATCATCATAAACACATGGCACAGTAACACACACCATCACCCAACGGCAATCATGCAGATCCACCCACACAGCAAGAACCCCTGGGGTGAAGGGTGTAGGAAGTTGGGGTGATAACCAGGAAGCAAGAAGGGAGTGTTCCTTCAGCAAGCAGACTCAGGATGGAAACAACGAATGCAGGCTCCTCATTTGAAACTACAGAGGTTATTAGACTATATTCCAGAAAGTATTGTTACAAGGGGCTGCTAGGTAATATCAGGACAAAGACAGCGAGGAACAAGCTACAGAGGAGGTTACCTAACTGTCAGTGACAGTTTTCTGAGGCATACTCGAAGAGACTGTCCTCATGCAGAGCAGGCCTCTGGCAAGAGAAGTCTTTTCATATACAAAATTTAACATTTAAATATAACGTGGTTTACAAAATGGGAAGTCCAAAGACTGGCCAACTCTTTTCTGTAAAAGACCAAATACAGACCATGAGTGGCCAAGCAACCTCAGGTCTCCGTCACCTCTACAGTCTGCCACTGTGGCACAAAAGTACTGACTGTGTTCCCAACAAAGCCTGACCCACAGAAGCGGGCAACAGCTACACTGGCCAGTTTGCCAGCTTCTGATGCAGATGAAGTCCCAAGATACTGACACAAAGGCATAAAATGAGTCTCTCTGGGGTGGCAGCAATGTGTGCTGTTCATCTTACGGAGACATGGTACATTACAGAGAATTCAAACACCTGGACTCCATTAGTCATGGAATGACAGGCAGCGCCTTGGCCAAGAGTCAGAGCAGAGGGCCACATCCACGTCTGCCATGTCCTGCTGTACAGTCATCCAGGTTTTCACCATCCCAGGCTTTCTTTTCCCAGGCAGGAAGGGGAACAACATATCCCTAAACCAGAATACAGTATTGGCTGTGAAAACTCTGAACAAATGTGTGTGCTAACATCATGTTTAAATAATGTATGTAATCACTTCTAACTCCATGGTAGATTTGAACTCAGCAATGTTTTCCTGGTTAGTTTTTTGCCAACTTGACCCAAACTAGACTCATCTGAGAAGAAGGAACCTCACTTGAGAAAATACCTCCATAAGACTGGCCTATAGGTTAGCCTGTGGGGCATTTTCTTGATTTATGATTGATACAGAAGGCCCAGCCCACTGTGTGTGTGTGGTGCCACCCTGAGCAAGTGGTCCTGAGGTGTGTAAGAAAGCAAGCAATGAGGAGCAAGCCAGTAAGCAGGATTCCTCGCAGCCTCTGCTTCAGTTCCTGCCTTGAGTTCCTGCCCTGACTCCCCTTCATGATGGACTACAACTGAAAGCTGAAATAAAGCCTTTCTCCCTAGGCTGCTTTCAGTCATGGTGTTTTATCCCAGCAATAGAAAGCCTAAGACAGAGGTCGCAAAAACCAGTTCCAGCTGGTCTCAGTCGCACATGTTTAGGTCAGGCATTCAAACCACTCACTACTCATTCAAGCTGGCAGGAACTTGCCTAAGCCCTGATATTAGTAAATAAAACCTACTGTCACCTACACAGGCCATTCCCTTCCATTTCCACGGCCCCAGTTTTCCTACATCTCTGACAGTGGTCCCTCAGGATCCATCGGATTACAGTCTCTGTCACCAGTTCCTAACTGGCCTCATGATATGTTTTCCCAGCTCCTGTTGTCTGGACACATATCCAACCTCCTCCACAGGGCATACCAAGCCCCAAAGAACTGGCTCTACATGCTAGGTTAACCCTCCTTTAGTGGGTACAGTACAAAGGCTACTGACTGCTCCCTATGCCTCTGATGCAGAGAATGTCTCTCTCATCCACTAAATCTTGGCTCAGGAGAAATGCTCAGGTCCGCTCTCTGAGCTCCCACTGTCTCTACACTCTTGTTAATTGTCTGTCTCTCTCTCAGGACTTCAACTGCAAGCCCCTGTGGGCAGGACGCATGCTCACAACCCCAGCTGCTTCAGGCTCAGAGCTTAACAATGGTTATTAAATTAATACACCCATTTTTTTAAAGGAGTTTTTCTCTACATAAATACACTGGTGCCTGAAGGGGCTGAATTCCTAATGTAGACTTCACCAACTGGTGCATCACAGCATGGGCCACAGTGATCAGACTTTGACAGTGAGAGTAACAGAGAAGTTACTTTAAGAGCTGGAGAAATAGCTCAGTAGATAAAGTGCTCACTGTACAAACACAAAGACCAGAGTTCAATCCCTAGCAGTCATGTAAAAGGCCTGATGCAGTAGTGTACACCTGTAATCCCAGCACTTGGGGTGTGATGGGGGCACTGGGGACAGAAGGATCCACATAGCTTGTTGGCCAGTCTAACCAAATGAGCAAGCTCCAGGTTCACTTAGAGACCCTGTCTCAAAACAATAAGGTGAGAAAAAAGAAAATAAGGTAGAGAAGAGACTGGAAGACACATCACCTCCACAAATACCTGCATACACATGCATGTACACACACTCACACACACACACACACACACACACACACACACACACACACACACAGTAACTCCTTTTTCAAACAACTTACCCATAGTCCTCCAAGGCACATCCCAGCATGAGAAAAGTCAGCCCAATAGCCCCGCTGAAGGATAGTGCCACGAGAGCTGTGGAAAACACACGGAAATGTTAAAGGTTCTAATCAATGGTTGTTTGGGGAGAGGGGGCCAGGAACCACTAATAGGTGCAGAGTTTTGTCTAAGGGATGGCAAATGTCCTAGGAATAGACGGCAGTGGAGGCAGCACGACCTTATGAATATGATAAAGTCAACAGAATTTTACATTTAAAAAGGCTGAGTTTATGCTATCTGAATATATCTCAGTAACACATGGCTGGCAGGTCGGCTCAGCAGATAAAGGCCCCTGCTGCCAAGCCTGATGAGCTGAGTTCAATCTCCAGGACCCACACTGTGGAAGGAGAAAACCAACTCCTGCAGGCTATCTTCTAACCTCCACAGGTGTGCTGTATGTGCACACTCACATACATTTTTTCTAAGTGAAATTTAAGGAGAGGTTGTTGTGGGGTATTCGTACCCTGTGTGCAGGAGTATTGCTGTGATTGTGGTAATAAAAAGCTGGACGGCCTATAGCTAGACAGGAGGTTCAGGCTGGATTTCTGGGGAGAGAAAGGAAGAGGAGGAGGAATCTAGGCACATGGGAGATGCCTGGAGACATGGAGAGGAAACAGGAGGTGCAAAATGAAAGAGGGTGATGCAACATGATAGTACATAGGTTATATAAATGGGTTAATGTCGGTTATAAGAGCTAGTTAGGAACAAGCCTAAGATATAGACCGAGCTTTCATAATTAATAAGAAGTCTCTGTGTCATTATTTGGGAGCTGGCTGGTGAGACAGAAAAATACTCATTACAAGAGGTCACAAATTTAAGCAAATGTAGCAATTTACTTACGTCATTAATTGATGTTACATCTGACTATCCAGTGAGAACTACTATGTGGCTGAATGTCTGTGTACCTTTTAAATTCACATATTTGAAATCATAACTCCTAGTGAGATGGTCTTAAGAAGTGAGGCCTTTGGGTTTGTTTTCTTTAAAACAATGTAGTCCAAGCTGGCTTCCAACTTGAGATCTCCTGCCTCCACAGCTCAAGAGCTGGGATAATAGGCACGCATAGCCATACATTCAGGAAGTCAATATACTGAGACGAGAGCATGATTGTAGAGTTCTTTTGACAGGACCAGTGTCTTTATCACAAGAGAAAGAAACTTCTCTTTTTCACTCTGTCTGCTCCTGGTTCCTGGACTTCCTGGCCTCTAATACTCAGGATTAAGTCATTTAAACTACCCAGTCTGTGGTCCATTTGGTCCAATAGCCCACAGTGAGAATGGCAATGGCCTCTGTCTACCACTTTAAAACCAAAGGTGGAAAGCTCTCTAGCCACTCCAGCAACTTGGCCCTGCCTACCACATGGGTTCTCTCTACATGTGCCAGGATTGTCAACACCAGTGAGGGGAACTCACAATATGCCTTCATAGGAAACGATCCCCAGCAGTGGCCACTGTATAAATCCCCACACACACTGGATACTCACATCAGAACATGTCTGCCCTTTCCACTTTGCTCTGTGACAGCCCTTCAGGTTAACCCTCAGTCACCCAATGGGTCTCAGATATCAATTCTGCAACCAGCTGGTTGCACGACCTTAGACCTCTCTGAGCCTAGTTTCTTACCCGTAAAATGGCAATGATGGTCCCATTTCATGGGGTTTTGGGAAATTAAATTGGATCATCTATACATGGTGCTCGACGAAAGGGGCTCAACCGATGCTAGCTAGCTATGGCAGCTCTCCACTCACCCAGTTATTGGATAAAATAATAAATCAGAAGCACAGGATCCAGACTTTCTTAAAATCCCTAATATAATTAGTCACTGTCTAATGAGGACTGTTTTTTAAATTTTTATTTATTTTCATGTGCACTGGTATTCTGCCTGTATAAGGGTGTCTAATCCCTAGAACTGGAGTTACAGACAGTGGTGAGCCACCATGTGGTTGCTGGGAACTAAACCTGGGTCTTCTGGAAGAACAGTCAGTGTTCTTAACCACTGAGCCATGTCTCCAGCCCCTAAACAAGTTTTTTTTTTTTAATTGCCTTCTTTTATTAAGAGATTTAGAGAGAGTGTTCAATAGAAAGAAACCATTATGCTTTCCAGGAAACCTGGATGAATACAGATGTCAGGGGATGAGGAAGGAATTTCTATCTTAGTGTCTATCTTTTTCTACTAATATGGCGTTTTTAAAAATAATTTATTTTTTAGAATTTTTTTGTACATTGGTGTTTTGTCTGCATTCATGTCTGTGTGAGAGTGTCAGATCCCCTGGAACAGGAGTTATAGACAGTTGTGAGCTGCCACGTGGGTGCTGGGAATTGAACCTGGGTCCTCTGGAAGAACAGACAGTGCTCTTAACCCCTGAGCCATCCCTCCAGCCCTAATATGGTATTTTTAATGGACAAATGTCTGTGAGTTTAGAAGTTGCCTGCCCCTTTCCTCATAGCCTTACCCTGTTCCTCTGTGACAGACTGCCTGCAAAGTTCTCTCTTCCAGGAACCTACAGCATGTGAACCACAGACTTACTTCTTCTTTCTGTTCCAAAATCATCTCAAAGTTCACAACCATATTACTGCTCAGTGCCTTTAAGCCGTGTGTGTGTGTGTGTGTGTGTGTGTGTGTGTGTATTCAGGAATTGCATTCTCTGCCTACTTCCTCTCTTTTTAAATTATGTGTAAGAATGATGTGTATGGGGGGGGGGGCAGGTATATGTGCCACAGCACATGTAAAGACAACCTTGTGAAGTCAGTTCTCTCCTCCCACCTTCCCATGGGTTCCTGGGATTGAGCTGAGATCCCTCAGCTTGCAGAGCTAGCATCTGCTGAGCCATCTTGCCAGCTTGGGGCCATTTCTTAAATTTCAGTAGGAGCTAACCAACAATTCAAGTCCATCTCTTTTCACTTCACACTTCACTGCTGAGAAGCTCAGTTCAACCCCAAGCTCCCAGAACAAGGGCCCAGCCACATCCAAGGCTCCATCGCACAGCAGATCCTAAGAACTCTATTTCTAATCTAGATTACTGTGCCCATAGAGCCAAAGCCAATAAGGACCTCAAATCCAACATGTAAAATGGCCTTCCATTCCCACCCTTTTAAACACATGCTTCATCTTACCCTGAAGACCAGTTTTAGAGGGCTGAAACCATAGCTAATCAACGTAACTCATTTTACCAGACCTCACTCAAAACGACCGTCTTCTCTTGAACTCTTTGCTACTGTGTAGAGCAACCCTTATGCTCTCCTCCTGCTGCCAACTGAGCCTCTTCCTAGCCTTCCTCCGTACAGATGATCAGCTGCCTGTGTGTTTGGTCACAGCCTGCAAACTGCTCCATCTCGCTAGAGCCTCACGACAGACAGTCTCACTCCGAACATCTCCAGCTTCAACCCTTGCCCCTCCCCCTCCAAGTCCCTGAGAACAAGAAAAGAAGATGTGTCCTTTCACGGCCTCTGGCCTAGTCAGATGTTCTGTCCAGCTGGAATATATTCTGGTCTCAACCGCACCCTAACGGGGCCCTATAAATTCAGCAGAAGAACTTCCTCTTCTGTCACCTGCCCCATCGAGGAGTGGTCATCCACGCTGGCTATACAACAAACTACCACAAACTGGGTGACTGAGAACAAGAGAAAATAATTCTCTTAGTTCTGGAATCAAGGTGTCGCCCGTGCCGTTCTCTTTCTGAAGTCTATAAGGAACGAGTTTCCTTGCCTGACACCCAGGGCCAGTACTACCGGCTTGCAGCTATACCATTCCAATTTCTATTACTGTTTTTTTTTTTTTTAATTATTTACTTAAGTTTATCTACCTATATATGGGAGTGTGCCATAGTACATGGACATGTGTGGAAGTAAGAGTTGGTTCTCTCCTTTCACCATGTAGGTCCCAGGGATCAAACTTGGGTCTTAAGGTTTGGCAGAAAGTGCCTTGCCTATTAAGCCAGTGGTTCTCAAACTGTGGGTCATGACCCCTTTGGGAGATGAAAGGACCCTTTTCACAGGGTCACCTAAGATCATTAGAAAGCACAGATATTTACATTACAATTCATAACAATGGCAACATTACAGTTAGTAAGTAGCAATGAAAATAATTTGAGGGTTGAGGGTTACCACAACATAAGGAAGGGTCCTTCTAGCATTAGGCAGGTTGAGGATCACTGTACTACGCCATCTTGTAGCCCTCCACTTCTGTTCTTAAGTGGTGCTTTCCCTGTATGTCTTCATGCACAAATTTCTGTTATCTGAAGGGCATCGTGCAAGGCAGTAAATACTACCTTCGGCTGATTAACATCTGCTGTTTGCAAATAAGGTCACACCCTTATTTGCCACTAGGGAGTTACAACTTGAACATATCTTTGGAGGGACATGATTCACCCCAACATATTATCTCTATGTTCCCAACTGTGTCTGAGCACACCTCATTTACTTACACAGCAATATAATTATCTGAAGCCGTCAACTCAGTAAAAATTTCTCCTTTATCTTTTATCCTAAGTCTCCAATACAGTTCTCAGTAACAGTTGAATTACCCACATTTTTTTTTACTTTGCTTAGTTCTTGTCCACTGAATAGCCTGAGTTCCTTTTCACTATGTGATTTCTAGCACGATCACACATAAACTACTGGTACTATTTTGTACTTTGTGGTCATGACCAAACACACTGTAGTGGCGAGACACCATTTTCCCTGTTTTCTGCACTGCTTTCAAATGGATACATTATACAGTGGACACTGCCCAAGAAAAAAACCACGTTTACTCAGCTGATATGGAGTAGGAAAGTCCTCCAGAAATGATAAGGTATGTCTGTTACTGCTGCTCACACAGACACATTCGTAGTGCACCCACAAGTACACATGCATATACACTGTGCCCATCTGTACACAAGTTGGTAAATGGGAAGGTCTTGGTGGACAGTTTTTAAGGAAAGGAAGTCCAACAGAGACAAGTTAGTCTACTTTGTGCAGATGATCAGAAATCCAATCAGGAAGCCTTCCAATAACTACGTCCCCACTCAGACCCCCATTGCTTTGCATTCATACAGATCAGGGTGGTCATCTCGGTGCCCTCTTTTATCATCATTCAAAAACACAAACAGCACACCCACTGCTTTGTCTGTTCATAGTCGAGTTAGAGAAAACACTCAAAGTCTTGTTAAAATCCCATCTAATCACAGCCCCCAGGCTGCGACGAATAGTGTTTCTGGTTACTTTTCACTGCCACACGCCCGAAATTGATTCTGCCCATCGAGACAATCGTAAGGAACAACAGAACCAAGTTTCCAACACCCAGCCTGGAGACAAAGGCTCCTCTGTAAGCCACAGGAAACTGCGGAGGAGCAGGAAGGTGAGGATGTGGGGCCCTGGAGTGACCCGTGGGGAACTGAGAAGCCCAGGAGGCGACGGGGGAATGCACAGCCCACAGGAGAAGCCTCTGCCAGGGGTCTGGCGGGCGTGGGCAAGAGCATTTACAGGGTCCGCGAAACACCGCTGCAGCGCACTGGGAGGCCGGGGTCTGCAAGCACCGGCACGTTCAGCAAGCTGGGAGCCGCACAGCTAGGAGCCGGAGCAACCCCAACCACCAGCCGCGGGCGGGGGTCGCGGTGTACCTTTAACGCCCGCCATGTCTCTGGAGCTGAGGCCGTCGCTGCTTCCGGCTTCCTCCAAAAGCCGCCCCCACCCAGACTAGCAAGGGCTGGCATGCGAATCCGGGACCCGCCCGGACTCACAGGGTCCGCCCTTGATGACATTATCCCCGCCCTCAGCCAGCGTGACCCCGCCCCTTCAACAGGACCCGCCTCCTGTTGTTTTAGGCTCCTCCTCCGTCCCCCCCTATCCCGTTCGCGGAGCCCCGCCCTCGAGGCCTGAGCCCACCCCTCCAAATAGGTCCCGCCCCTGATCCCTGGGGGCTCCACCCTCAGCTCGCGGAGCCCCGCCCCCAGAGGACACAACCCGCCCCACCATGCAGAACCCGATTCCTACTGGTTTGGGCTTCTGCCACTCATAACCTTACGCCCAATGCGGCCAGATCCTTCCCTACAGGCTCTCAGCACTTCCTGTGCTGGTCCAGCCCAAGGAGACCATCCCCAGGCGTCTCTCCACACTTCGCGGACTTATAACTCCGCCCCCAGTTCTCGGAGCCCCGCCCCTACTGCGCCGATCCTGCTTCGTCTGGCAGAACCCCGCCTCCGCGGGATTGTTCGCGCCTCCGCCGCTCAGAGCCCGGACTCTACTGGTCTTAATTCCTGTCACTCAAACTTCGTTCACGTAGTCTCCAAGCCCCGGCACAGAACTCTGCGCCTAGTCTCGGCGCCCCTCCTACTTCCACCACCTCAGAATAACCCCTTAATTTTAACTTCAGGGATCCTAGCAATCCTGAGCGGTCCCAGCCACGCCCCTCGTCTGGGGACCAAACCTCCCTCACAGTCCTGGCTCCGGTCTCCGATGCTGCCTCAGGACATTCTAGATGCTTTGTAGCTACATTAACATTTTGTGTGAACTAGTGTGTCCGTCTGCCTCCTTCATACTTGTTTACTTGTAGCGATAAGTCCTATACAGACTCTTCGGGTCCGAACTTCTGCTGAGTCCTTAAATAAAGAGCTTGTTTGTTTGTTTGTTTGTTTGTTTGTTTGTTTGTTTGTTTGTTTGTTTAGCAACGTGGATCTGCAGGTAACTAAGGCCAATTTTCGCTCCCCCAGAGCCATTTTTTTCTTACTTTCATCCTTAATGTTCATCTTAGAAACCATCCAGTCGGACCCTCTCCAGAAAGAGATTCAGAAAGGATGGGAACTGTGCTAAACAGCTCCTTAGATAAGGTTAATCCCAGCACTTGGGAGGCAGAGCCAGGCGGATCTCTGTGAGTTCGAGGCCAGCCTGGGATACCAAGTGAGTTCCAGGGAAAAGGCGCAAAGCTACACAGAGAAACCCTGTCTCGAAAAACCAAAAAAAAAAAAAAAAAAAAAGAAGAAGAAGAAGAAGAAGAAGAAGAAGAAGAAGAAGAAGGAGAAGGAGAAGGAGAAGGAGAAGGAGAAGGAGAAGGAAAAGGAAAAGAAGAAAAAAAAATCACAAAGAAACACATTTTGGGGAAACACAACATTTTCGTAAATGATTACAATATAACAATTTTTTTGTATTTATACTGTTAATCATATTGTAACCGCTACAAGTTAAGCCATTCATGTAAGTGTGTATAGGATAAACAGTGTACGTAGGGTCTGGTACTATCTGCAGTGTCAGGCGCCTGCCAGCATCGTGGACAATACCCCTGACGAAGTGGGCATTGTAGTACCTGTAAAAGCACTCAGAAAATTGCTCCGTCGAACCTGTTTTTAATTCCTCCATTATAACTAACCATTGAGCTACTTGAGTGAGGAGCTAGGGTATTTTCCCACTTTAAATGATTAGGATACATTCTCCTTACATTCTCAACCATTCAGTTTGTCCCTGAAAGGCTATGTAGAGGCGTTTACCACAGTTATCCCATCTATACAACATACCAGCACCTGCCATTTTCCATACCCAGATCTCACCCCATCCCCACCCCACGGAGACAGGAGGAAGTGCCAAGGAGCAGGTGTTTCCAGCAGACTTTCCAACTTCCGTCCCTGATTCTCAAGCCTAAGGCTCCAATGTAGCTGCAGCTCCAATACCATCAGTGCCACCCCATGTCTCATTGATTATCGTCAACAGTAGCAATAGTCAGTATCCTTGTGATAACAGTTTACACACATGGTCCCTAATTCTCCCCTGGAAGAGTCGTGAGGAACCTATTTTACAAATGATAAAATCACGACTCAGAGAGTTTAAGGTATTTGTCAATATAACAGATATTAAGTAGGAAAAAAAATCAAGATTCAAAGCTACTTTTTTAGTTTCAGACCAACACAAAGTACCATGCCCCAAACCACATGGCTTATTTTTAGGATAATGAAAAAACCTCTTGATTTGACCTATGTTTTCTGGTCTGGTGTTTCCAGCATGGGAACTGACCTGTGCTGTACTAACTTCCTCTGAAATTACACTTTCATGCTGACTTCTTACTAGGTGGAGTCTCTCCTGTGGCATTGGTACTGACTTGAGCCTCTGAGTCTAAATGCACAAGCACAGCAGTGGCTGAAATGCTCTGGTACAGCATGTCTACAAATGTTCCTGCCCTATGGTAAAGTCCCAAGTTACAGATCAACCTCCCTGACTCAGCACACACATGCACGCACGCACGCACGCACGCACGGATGAAAATGCATTAATATTCTGGTGAGGAGAATAGGATTTCTATGCTGATTCTTTTTGCAACACAGTATTAATTAGGCATGACCTGTGTGTGTATGTGTGTGTGTGTGTGTGTGTCTGTCTGTCTGTCTATCCATCTGTCTGAATGTTTATCTGTCTGAATGTCTGTCTGTCGTTTTGTCTCAGGGCATGAATGACCCTGGGAGATGCAAGTATCTCTGTAGAATCTTGTCAGGTCACATTTCGATTCAAATGTAATCTGCACTTTTCACATTCTTTCCCCTTACTGTGCCTTAGAAGCAAATCAGGTCAGAAGGTATCTTTCAACTTTGTCTTGCGCCTTATCTCATAGTTTTCTTTTGTTTTTTAATGATTTAGTTTATTTTTAATCATGTATATGGGGGAGGCAGCATGTGTACATCAGCGCAAGTGGAGACCAAAACAGGGTGTCAGATCGCTCTACAGCTGAGGTTACAGGCAGTGAGGCCCCCCAATGTGGGTGCGGAAACCCAAAGTCAGGTCCTCTGCAAGAGCAATAGCACTTTTAACCACTGAATCGTCTCTCTAGTCCAGTGGTTCTCAACCTATGGGGTCGCAGCCCCTTTGGCAAATCTCTGTCTCCAAAAATAGGTACATTGTGATCCTAACAGTAGCAAAATTATAGTTATAAAGTAGCAACAGAAATAATTTTATGGTTGGGGGGTCACCACAACATGAGGAACTGTGTTAGGAAGGTTGAGAACCACTTATCTAGCCCCTTACATTCCCACAAGTACAAAAATAACGACTATTTCTACAAGTATTTTTATCCTTTTTAATATACATTACAAATATTTTAGAACAATGACATTTTGTTGTGTTTAACGTATTTACAAAACAAAAATATATTACAATAAATATGAATGAGACAGTGGATCTGACCAACAACAAGCTGTCACAACCAGGTATTTAAGAGGAATGCAGAACCTATTGGTCTGCATGTGTTAAAAGTTTTGAGATAGACAGGCATCCAGAATCATAATGCATCTGGGAAAGAGGTGGGAAACCCCAAGATTTAAGGAGGGGTTCTTTTTCATTGCTAGTCGCATAACATTTAGTGGTATTTAAACCATGAACATTAATGAGCTATGCAAACATGGTACAAAGCTAATATAGTCCTATCATTTCAAAATGTACGTAACAGCCACATAATATCCTCTTAATTATTGTCATTATATACTGTAGTTCACACAATATCTACAAATGTGAATGAGGAATAAAACAAAAAAACAAAAACAACAAAAAAAAAAAACCCTAAAAAACAAAACAGGTCACAGCAACATGTCTTACATCCCAATCTTAAATAGGACAAGCACATACTGGGTAAGATATCGTTGTATAATACGTTAATAAATAACACCTAGGTTCTTACGGTTACTTTGAACAGTTTATAGCTGTATATTTAAAAGAGAGCAATTGTTTTTTGAGAATTTCACATTATCCATAAAAGGTAAAATAAAAAAAAACTTTCATAATTAAGAAAAGAGAGAGAAAAGAGAGATCTACATAGAACAAAAGTATTTCTGACATGCTGCTTTTCCCGTTCAGTTTGTCACAAGAATATTAAAACAGAAACAAACAAACAAAATGATTGTCTTTGAAAACAATTTTTGAAAGCCTTTCACAACAGTGCGTGTGAACCTTTTAAGATTAGAATGAAAATCTTCTTGATCACCTGCTTTGGGACTATGGATGTGCACATTAGACATGTCCATAATGCATACATGCGTGGAGAGATGCTGCACATGTGCTCACAAGGAGACCCAGTGAAGTCCCAGCAATACAAGCTGCTTACCCTGTAGAGTGGGAAGCACTGAGCACTGGGCTAAAACCCAACCAGCTGGAGGTCTGGGAAAGCTTCATGCTTGCATATTTTCACAGGCATCCAACAGCAAACCCAGCGAAAATAATCCAGGGGGGGAGGTCCAGATTCCCTGGGTGGGTGGGACTCTGGTTCCTCAAACTGACAAAGCTATCCAAAGATACACACAGCTCTCTCCCCAACTGAACCCTTCTCCTCACTCAGTGTTGTCTTCTCTGGTTTCCCCATAGCTCGATACAGACCACCAGAACACCGTACCAACTATGAATGGGCCAAACTGCTTTACAAACTGTCGCCCATGAAGAATGGTTTCTTGACTAAACAAAAGAAAGCACACTAAGTCTCATGGCAGCAATTAGAAAGCGCTTTTAAATAGGTTTGGAGTTGTGGGGTGGTAGTGTTCCAAAGTTTTTCTTTAATCAACCACAGATTTTTTTTGTTTAAGGGAAAGGGAGCCAGTAGCCCAATATCCTGAACAGAAGTTGAGATTTGACATCTCAAGCCTCCTGGTCTCTTCAGCTTTGGGCTTGCAGTTCATCCAGGAAAAGTTAGGAGTAGTGCCTAGATTTCTGCATAGTCACAGCCCACCATCTAGCCACTTCTATAATGGTTACCACTCTTGATCAAAAACACACACACTACAGGAGCAAAAGGCTCCAGTAAATTTCCATTAAAAAAAAAAAAAAAAAACCACTTGGTTGGTGATCTTATTGGAGTTTGTGTAAAGACATCGCTCAAATTACATCTTTTAAAAACAAAACACAAACAAAAAATATCCCTAAATCAATTCCTTAAAACCATTATGTAATGCAATTATCATAACGTCCACTCATAAATCTTAATCTCAGACAATGAGATGGATGTCATGCCTTCGCCTTGGGTGGCCTCAGGCCCATTTCCCCAGACAAAATGCTGAAGAGGCTTCCCAGAGGGCAGGCTGGAATGTATAACTCTGAAAGGTCAGCTTGCTAGAGTTCCTCTTGGTGCTATGGACTTCAAGAAACCAAACATTCACATTCTTTATCATGAGAAATGAATTCATGAGGAACTTAACAGTTTAGTACTAGAAATACATTACTGGAATTTTTGGTTCATCTGTGAAAATCTCAGAACTGTAATACACACTAAGCATTAACACAGGGCTGCAGCCAGCATAGAAAAGCTCACAAATTAATACAAGGGCTTCTGGCCTTGGTTTTCAAATTCAGACCAGGCATCATTTAGCTCCATGAAAATCATCTTTGCATATTGTTCATAGGGTTGCCCAGTAGCCTAAAGAAAACACAAAATACAATTAGATGTTAAAATTAAACTTATATTAAATTCACTGAGAATGTGGGTGGTAATTAAAATGGTCTTCCATTACGACATTTCTTTTTATAGCCTACCTATATGAAATTAATTACTGAGCACTGCCCTGGAAACTCACAGAGAATAACAGAAACCTATCAATAAGAAGAAAATTGGGAGCTTGCTGGACAATAAAAGACACATCTCTTTGTTAATGAAAGCCCTATCTCCAGTTGACTGTATTTCCAAACTCCCCTTTTCCAATATCTATAAAGTTAAGGTCTTTGAGACTCATAAAGGGAAGTTTGCCAGCTTCTCTGGGCTCCGATTTCTCTTTCGACTGCTCAAAGTCCAAGCATTGTTTCTCATTAATTATTCTATTTAGTCATAAGGAGTGCCGAGAGATTGAAATCAAACATGACTTTAAACCTATACCCCAGAGGCACTGCAATCTCAACTTGATGTCACATGTCTGTTACAGGTCACATGACAGCAGGGTGGCATGCTTCAGTCTGAGGTGCTGCAGCAGATTACAATGAACTCAGCCAGGAGAGAACTGAAGTTCCAATCCTGTGGAGCCCTTATATGCTCTCCTAATTTATTCAAACCATGAGCATCAATTGCAACACACACTGACATTTTAAAAATCTTGTTGATCCTTATCAATATTTTGTGTTCCAAATGCACCCTAAAGTGTCTCCCGGAGTTCTAGCTAAACATGATCCTGCCCTCCACAGGAACCAAATTTTCCTTTGAAGTACTCAGCCTTGTTTTATTATTGTAGTTCAAGATCACCTGTAAGCCCTAAAACTAAGTCACTGATGAGCGCTGCACTTCCATGGTCAATAAAATGCTTGCCCCAGTGTTTGTAAAGGATGCTTGGATTGCTTTCTGCCAGCCTCCTGAAGTATGACTATTTGTTTAGATACCTGGTTCAAATGACCCATGGGGTAAGTTTTGTTAAATAGCTCTCTTCATCAGTCAACAAACTGAAAGCATGCTGTTTTATCCTATGCTTCTCAAGTCTGAAACAAGGACCAGGCCCATCTCTGACAGGGCAGATCCTACCCACCTTGTCCGGGTGCACCACCAACACAGCCCTCCTGTACACCTTCTTCACTTGCTCTGGCGTCACCAGGTCTGCCATGCCCACAGGCTTCCACTTGGTCTCCCCGGCCCACAGCACAGTGTGCATCGTGGATAGCAGGGCTCTGATGTTTCTCTCTTTGCCTTCTATCCATTCCAGGATCTGCAGACAGAAAATATGAAAGGGGTTAAGACAGTCAAATACTTTTATCTACCAGGACACAGAAGGTCTATCCTGTTTTCAGTGAATCTGAGCATACAGGGCCCCCCTCCCCCCCCCCAGCCGAAACACTCCCCCACCTCCCTCCTCACCCTTCCAGTCTACATCATTGTTCAAAAGCTGTTCATGAACTTCAGACTACACCTCTACAGTCTGAACTCCTTTTTGTCTTCCTACAGCTAATTACATACTCCTAACACATGAGGTCACACCTGGATCTACTTTGTTCCATTAACTAAATAATATTCCTTTCATGTAGACCAAAGTTGTGCTAAGATCTAGCTCAGAGGTAGAATACCTGCCCTGGGTTTGATTCCTGCCACAAGGGTAAAAAAAAATGCCACCTCCCCTACTGCAAATGTGCCATGTCTACCACACTTTATTGAACCTGCATGCCCACCTTTCCCTGTCATTACATGGAGTAGTTTAGGGAAAGGTACTGTTTCTGTTTCTGATCGTTGTATGTCAGGAAGCAAACAGACCTGCCACAAAGTGAGTGGATCTTGACAAGTTCATTAAATTAATTGATCCCGTCAGTCACTTGTTTAAACTAAGAACCTTCCTGGTATGGTAAAAGAAGTAATTAATCAGAAGTTGTGGGGGTTCGATGGGAATGGCTCCCACTGTCCCGTCTCTTTGAGTTCTTGATCTGCAGTTGGTGGAAATGTCTGAGGAAGGAAGCATGGCCTTGCTAGAGAATGTGTGTCATTGGGGGCAAGTCTCAGGCTATTTGAATGGAGCCTGTGCCATTCCCAGTTAACTCTCTCGTTCTCTATTTCAGGCTTGTGGATCAAGTGAGCTCTCAGCTACTGGTCCAGAGCCATGCCTGCCTGTTGTCAGGCTCTCTGCCAGGACGGTTATGGACTCTAACCCCCTGGAACTGTGAGGACCAACAAATGTTTTCTTATATAAGTAGCCTTGGTCATGGTATCTCTTCAGAGCAACAGAGAAGTAACTAAGACAGAAGGAATCACAAAATGGCACCAGCATTTGACACATGCCCAGGCTTCAGTGAGTGAGTGTTGGCGGGGACATGGCTCTGTTGTGGTTACTGATGGCTTCTTTCATCATCAATTAAAACCCCATGCCAATCAAACAATCAGACTCGGCTTTACAGACAAAATGGCTTTCTCATAGAAAACTGTCCCAGTTTGCTTTGTGAGCAGTAGATATCAGTTTGGGAAAGAATACCAAGCTTCTGTGAGTTGTGTGGCAAGAGAGGCAAGCAAAACTACAGACCCTTCGCTGCATCATTTTATGCACAACTGATATGTAAATTTGCCAAGACATGAAGCAAAAGCACAATAGTCTGTTGTTTCTAAAGCAACATGAGCAGTTGCCCTGGAAGATGGCTTAACCCAGAGACACTGTGTGGTTTTCAGGATATATATATTTAACGTCCTACCATGAACAATTCAACCTCTCCACTGGGATAAGCCTTATAGCTCTGTAGTTTTTAACAAAATCTTAATCATTCGATTTTATCAATAAAGACTTGGGAGCAGGTGCTGGGGTGAAAGCCTGCTAGCTCAGAGAAACAGAGAAAGCACCTAGCTGACCTTCCTCCTCAGCCAACATCCCAGAAGCCTCCCACCTTCTCTACATCATCTCAAACAAGACTCATCAAACTGAATTTCCCTCCCTTCTACTTCCTGTGTGTCTCCCTATCCATCCTCCTGACATTCTCTCACTCTCTGTTTTTTTTTTCTTAATAATCCTGTGTTCACTTCCTGTCAGCTGGTTGCCTGCTCCACCTGTTGACCTGTGGTTGACTTTATTTAATCCTGTTTACAATATTCAGGCAGAAAGCTCTTGGATTAAAGGTGTGTGCTAGGGCTGAGCCACACCACAACTAGAAACAAGTTTTTTCCAGGAAATAAAACAATCTCAGCGTTCACAGTGTGATCAAATATCCTGCAACATAATTCTTTGATCTTTATGAACTCATCAACAACCTCACACCACTCATCTTCAGAACCACCTTCTGCCTCCAGGCTGATCTGCATCTGGCTGTCCACACTACAGCCTCACCTGTGAAGAACTCACTTCTTTTTCTGTGTCTGGCTGTCCACACTACAGCCTCACCTGTGAAAAACTCACTTCCTTATCTAGAGTTAAGTTAAATTCACTGAGTGACAAATGTATTTTTTCTTAAAAAATAAAATAAAATAAAAAGTCATTCTCCTTTCCCCCAAACTGATTCTTTAGAACTTTAGAATCAAAAGCAGATGTTTTGTTTTTGCATTAAGAAAAAGTAGAACTTCTTTAGCTTAAAAGCAGGAGTGTGTAGTAGAGGCCAAGGTCCTCACTATCCTTAGCTCCCCTTTCCTCAATCTATACAAATCTCATGCCTAATGTCTCCAGAATGGTAAATCTCTCTTGATCAACAGAGAACTAAAACGTGGTTTCAGTCAACCAAGAACAGCAGAAAGTTCTCAAGGTGGACAGAAAATACCAAGAGTGAACTGTTCTCACCAAACTCTAATGACCGATATTTATAACCTAAAGGCTTCTGAACTTCAAAGTCGAATATCATTGTTCATCTGGTGGGCAAATGTAAGGAGTCTGTATTACCAAACCACAGGCTAAAATTCAGCACTGAGCACAGACTTCCCAAAGCCACTTTGTATTGAAAAGCATGACTGTCATCAAAACACAGCTTCAGAGACCCACCGTAATAGAGTGACTGCCAGAATGAAGTGCCTTCCATAGCTGATCCAGTCTGTGTCCCACCCTAGAGTCAATGTTGAGTTGTAACACCCAAGGTGTCGCACGGCATTAGGAGGCAGGGCCCTGGGGGGTGTTTAGATTTAAACTCTTCTCCACACACTCACGTTTTGAGCATCTGTTTACCAGTGGATGGTCTTTTGGGGAGACTGTGGAACCTGTAGGGGCTTAGCTAGTAGAAGTAGCTCCCTAGCAGTGGGCTTTCGAAGATTCTCCCTAGCCACCCCTTGCTGCAGTACCCTTCTTTCTGCTTTCTGTCTGCTTCCACATGAACAGCCACCCTGCATGCGCCCATTGCCACATGTCCCGGTAAACTGAAATCTCCCGAGACCATGAGCCAAAGCAAATCTTTTCTTCCTCAAGTTGTATCTATCAAGTATTTAGTCCCTAGTGACCTACACAAAGGCAACCAATACAGAGGTGATTGGACATACATGACTTTGTCACACATTTTTGTCCTATAGGATAATCAAGGGGCTCACCTTTAATTTTTCGGGGTCCATTTCCTTAGCCATTTCCTCCTTTCTCATCTCAGCTATTGTTCGAGGTCCCTTCTTGTCTTTGTGGGCATTGAAACCTTGACTAGAAAGCAGGTCTTCAAAGTCAGCAGCCTTTTGTTTCCCTTCTGTAACATAATATTTGGAAACCATCAGAACTTTCATTCCTAAACAGAATGGCAAACCCTCACTTCTTGAGAGTACCGGGCTTCCAAGTAGTTTTTCCATACTTCCACCCTCTTTATACCATGCAAAACAGTAAGAGTTCTGTGTAACAAATGAGGAAAATGGAAGGCTGGAGAACCTAAGGGGCCTGTCCAGAATCACACAACGTGTCTACGGCAAGTGCAGGACCGAAGCCTGGATCACTAACGCCTATTTCATCTCCAGTGTAACTTTGCAGACAAAGATACTCATGATTCTACCACAGTTACAATGAACTAGTGTCAGAGACCAGACAAGAGCCTAGATTCAAGTCCTTGAAATCCTCCCTGCTATCCCTTCCCTGTCTATACCCAGCTGATGGGTTCAATGGATCAGACTGCCCTTCTCCTGCAAGTCTGGCTGGGAACTAAACCTCTCTCCGTCTTTTTGAAGAGGCAGATCCTGGAAACAAATGTTATGTGCCTGAAATCCAGCTATGACCACAGGGACATTACAGGTGTCTATACTTCAGTTTCTTAATCTAGAGAATGGGGATGATGTTAACAATATAGTGTTGTCATGAGAATGAGTTAAAAGCATGCCTGGTTATCTCAGTGTTCATTGGAAAACAAAACTGAATGAAACCGCAACAGCCCATGTAGTCAGTAGTAAGCAACCTGCAGTATTTTTTTTTTTTCCTGGTTGGGAATGTTTTGCCATCTCTGTGCCTAAGATGCCATTGTGGCAGGTTCCATCCTTTTCTCCTAAGAATACCTTCCTTATCGCAAAGGAAATAGTTTTCTGTCCCATCTACCCCTCTAATCAACACGTATTAAGACTTACAATACAGCAAGTGCTGTGCTGGGTTTGAAACCTTTGACCAAAGCCTTCCTTCATACCCCAGCATGGAGAAGGAAAGACCGAGTGAGCCGAAGTCACATGGCACCTGTGTGGGGTTATGGTAGGCCCCAGGTGCTCCACTCACAGTCCTGTGTGGATCACCTGATGCCTCTTCAACGCTAAGACGGTCTCATACACTCTGTGACTGGTGTTTGTCTCCCTCAGACATAATATCCCCAGCAGTGTAACCACACAGGCCGGTCATCTACACCAGGCTCATCTCGTCAACCTCACCCAAATTAGCAGGTCCTTTCCCACGTTCGCTCTGTCCAGCAGGCATAGCTGAGAAGCTCACGTTGTAATTGGGTCGGTTCTGGGGGGAGGAGTGGGGCATACTGGACTGTGGCTTAGGCTGCGCCTGCTGCCAGTTGTAGCCGGCTGGCTGCTGCCACCCTCCACCCATCGGCTGGGGGGATGCTTTCTGTGGTGAGCTGAGAGGTGGAAATCCTCCACCTAATCCAGTTGGTGTGGTGGGTTTGCTGGCAAATGAAGAGCTACCTATGGAGGACAAGGGAGAGAGAGGAGGTCAGGCGATTTGGAGAGGCCTCGAACTCGCGTTGGAAGGCATTGCTTGCAATGATTTTACTGGACACTGCTTTGGATGGTAACAGAATTAACCTCCCTAAAAAGGTAAAGAAATCACCAGCATGTCTGCATTATCTGTTATCTCCTTAATCAGCCCAGTGCTACTTTTAGGTAGTACCTCTTACCTCATTCACTTCTTCAGAGGAACAGAGAGTAACTCAGAATCCTGCAGGGCTTTTTCTCTATGACACTCAGCCAGCATATGGCAGAACACTTGAACTAGACCATTGAGTCCAAGCCAGAAGAGCCAGACTGGGTCACCCTGCCCAGCCTGCCCCATTCTAAGCAAGTTTTATTTAGTCAAAACTACCCAGTGACAAGAACAGGTGATAAGACAAATGGCCTCTTTAAGGTTCTGTTTAAATGGCAATTATTAGGATTAATTATCAAGTGCTATAAGGAAAAGCCTGGTTAGGACACAAGAGCAACTATGGAGGTTTTTGAATTTCACAAACAGGTTCCAGTTTTACACTGCTTGCATTCCTTTGTGGGAGGGCCAGGATGTGTGGAGGTAAAAATGAGAAGCTGAAATAGCCTGATCTCCATTGATTCTTCAAAGAGTCAAAATAATGACGATAATAAAACAACTAACAGTTTGTCAAGTGTGGATAAAGAGTATCACTGGCTGGGTTTAAAGAAGAGGGACTCAAAGGTTCACTGATGAGCTCATGAGCACACAGCTGGTTAACGCAATGCCCTGACCGTGGGAATCTTACCTCTGCACCCCTGCACCCAGAGTCTCAAGCTCTTCCCAAAGCTCTGAGCTGCTACTAAAACTCACCCCTTGCTGGGTCTTTCCACTATAGCTGTGCCCTTCCATTGTGGACCCTGAGACTCCGCTTCCCTTTCACACTAGGATGCTGCATTATAGCTACTGAATTTCCAGTCAGCCCGCTGGTTTTTACTTACATACCATTCTCTCTTTTACACATGAGTTCTAAGTCATCCACCAGCCGCTGTTGGATGACTGCCATGTGCCAGGTACGATGTCAGGCACTGGGATTATGCACAAACAAGGCTTCTTGCTTTTCTAAAACTAGATGAAATGTTCATTTCCATGAGCTTCAATTTTCTCATCTACGAAATGACTATGTCTTTATCAGAAGTATAGTATAAACACACAACCACTGCCAGAAGAGCTTCACGGTCCCTGAATTAAGTGAACGCAGGTACATTACACATCACAAAACAATACCAACCACAAGTCTGACACGTTGTAAGGGACTCGATAAGCATCTGGTCATAGAAAACAATATTCATAGGCTGTCACTGCCCCTGTCATTTCCTATCACCACCCTCTTTTTTGAGGCAAGGTCTTACTATGTAACCTACACAGTCTAAAGCTCCCTAGGTATGCCAGGCTGGCCTCACACCGGTGATCCTCCTGCCTCACCGGAAGTGCTTGGGAATACAGGCAATACCAGCATGTACTGCTTGCTGCTGTCATTTGAAACATACAGCAAGGAGCCCTCTGCAAGGGTCCCCTGGCCCCTCTTGTCCCTAGCACATCAACACATACATAAGGCTGGGTATTTTGTATGAAAAGTAAAAATTCATTTTCTATTTTAAGAATACTTACTTTGTTCTAAATACATCTGTTCATCATTTTAACATTGGATTTATCTTCTACTCATAGGAGAAAACCTCACGAACTAAACACATCTCCCAGATGCCCACCAAGCCCATCACTTGTTCGTTTATTTAGGAACCTCTTTGAGCATCTTCTACACACCAGGCTGCGGACCCAGCAATGAAACAGTGGGTGCTGACATTGCTTTCCAGGGGCCTGCCAACAATGCATGACTTTGTAACATCTACCTTTGCAGAATATGGCATACTCAAATGCAACGATACTCCATGCTGATGTTATCGAAGCAGTGAACTGGCCAGAACACAGCAGAGCTGCTAGGCACAGGTCACAGCCATCCCCTCAAAAGCAGAAGAAGCCCCCAGTTTTCAACCTTGACTGTGCATCGGAATGATCCAGGGAACTTCTCATTCAATGTCTCACCTAGCACGGCACCTACGTGGTGGGTATTTTATATTTGATTAACGTTTCTCTCTCCTACCATACTGTAAGGTCCTCTGGGCAAGAATGCTATCTGCCTTCATTCATTATTGCATCCAGAATGCTTAGCAGAGGGTGCATGGTCACGAATACCTACCAAAGGAGGAAACTGAAGCTTATTGGTTCACAATGGAGGTGGTCTTTCTCTAATCCCTGCTAGCAAGTCTGAGAGGGATTAAAATTGCCCTGTCCTTCAGCTTCCCTTTTGACCTCCAACAACTTCTGCTCACTTCCTCTATGAAATAGCAAGTGGTTTCCGCCATTACTGAATTCAGCTGTGTATCCCAGAAGAGGTCACCTGGGACTCAGAAGGTTTCCTCCCCCACCAAAGCCACATGTAGGTCAGTTCCATCTGAATACATAGTGAGGAATTAGGCATTGGTGTTTATATTAGATCTGGTTCATTCAAGGCCTCTGTCTTTTGTTTTTTTGAGTTAGTGCTGTGTTTTTTGGATGCTTACTTCTTATTCTCAGAAAACTCATCTCATGAGCCAAAATTTTAGCTTATCTCTCTCACTGGTATCTGTTCATTGTGTGACTTTAGCGGGGAAGAAAACTCACTTAAAATTTCTAAGCTGTATACCATAGAAAGTAGAGACGTTTAAGAAGCCAGGTTGTGAGAAGGGAGTTGAGAAGTTTCCCCTCCGTTTAGCACTGTCTATAGATCTGTTTTATATAGACTTTATGTTAGGATTCGATCCCTCCATTCTTAGTTCTTCAAAAGCTATCATCAAAGGATGTTGGATTTTGTCAAGAATTCTGTCCTTGGGTCCATTTATGTGATGCATTACATTTATTGATTTACATATGTTGAGCCATCCTTGCATTTCTGGAATGAAGTTAAATTGATCATGATTGTTTTTGTGTGAATTCAGTTTCCAGTTTCCAAGTATTTTCATCAGGGAGATTAGCCCGTAATTTCCTGTTGCTTTTGTAACTTTATCTGGTTTAGGTATCAGGATAAAACTGGCTCCTGGATGTGTACCTTTTTTCCCCCCAAGACAGGGTTTCTCTGTGTTGCCCTGGCTGTCCTAGAACTCATTCTGTAAACCAGGCTGGCCTTGAACTCACAGAGTTCTACCTGCCCCGCCTCCCAAGTGCTGGGATTAAAGACATGCACCACCACCACCTGGCCTTTCTTTTAATTTTACAGATGCTTTGAGCGTGGTTGGTACTACTTCCTCTGCAGTGCTCTGGTATAAGTCAGCCACGAATACATCTGGGCCTGGAGTTTCTCACTTGCAGATTCTTTTTGTTTGTTTGTTTGTTTAAATCACTGCCTCAGTTTCCTTGCTTGTTACATGGCTGCTTGAACTGCTTTTCATCTTTATTTAACTGTGTTAGGTCAAATGATCTAGAAGTGCCACCATTTCTCCTAGGGTTTCCAATTTAATGGAATACACATTTTTAAAGTATGTTCTCATGAATTTATGAGCTTCACCGATATCCATTGTAATTTACCCTTTTTCGTTTCTTTTCTTTTTCTTTTTTTTCTTTTCTTTTTTTCTTTCTTTCTTTTTTGTTGTTGTTGTTGTTTTTGGTTTTTTGAGACAGGGTTTCTCTGTGTAGTTTTGTGCTTTTCCTGGAACTCACTCTGTGGCCCAGGCTGGCCTCCAACTCACAGAGATCCGCCTGCTTCTGCCTCTCAAGTGCTGGGATTAAAGGCATGCGCCACCACCACTCAGCATAATTTACCCATTTTCATCTCTAATTTTATTCATGTGGGTCTTCTCTTTCCTTAGCTTGGTGAAGGTCTGCCCATTTTATTTATCAATTCTTCTCTTCATTGCTTTATTTCTTATATTAATTTGTTCATTTCTATTTTCACTAATTTATGCCTCAATCTTAATCATTTATTTCCATTCACTGCTTTTGTATTTGGCTTGTTTGGGGCTAAAGAATTCTAACATAATATTTATCCAAAGCCTTTCTCTCTTCCCAAGGGTAAAGCTTCACTTTTCTATGAATCTCACTAGAAAATCTCCTTTACAGTAAAAGTGCATGCTCTAAACCCCTTGTGTGACCCTAGTGACTCCTGCTTTTGTTGGTGGTGGTTGTTTTTATCAAATTATAATCCCATCCAGGGCACCTCTGGAGCCACTCTATAACCGCGTTAATTGAAATGGACATAAAAAAGCTGCTAGCAGCCTCTGAGATATCACTTGAAAGAAAGCAAAACAGTCTACACGGCGAATGCTAAGGCATTCCATGGGGCTCCACTTTGAGAAGCCCACAAGCACGTTTTCATTTCTTGCCAGTGCCTCCCTTTCTCTTAACATGGGGATTAAACTCCAATTCCACTTTGCATTGAGGGCCAGGATCCAGTTTTACCCGAGCGGAGGTCTCAGAAAGATTAAGGTAAGTCTCGCGCTGCTATAGGAACAGTGTGGAGCTGGGCCTCTGTCCCCGCCTCAGCTGACATTTGCATCAAGTACTATTCAGATCTTAATCCGATAAATTCATACCCAGTGTACCCAGGTCAGCGAAGGGATCCAGAGTCTGGGGCTTGCTCTGATGGGTAGGGGTGCCATGTGATGAGCCTGTCGGGCTGGTGGCGGCTGATTTGCTTCCCATTCCAAAACCCCCTGGAAAGGAATGGAGATCATTGAAAATGAGTTAGTTCCCTGAAGCAGGATGCTGAGAGTGGGGTTTCAGAGCTCCTGCTCAGCTGCCCCTATAGCAAATTAGGATGGGGTTTGGAAACATGTGAGAAGTCCCTAGATGCTATTACTCTGATTTGGGTGAGTGGTGACCCGAAGCAAGGGTAAGACACAGGTCAGGCATCTGCTCTTCCCTGGCCATGCATGTTATTTGCCATGTTTACCTCTCCCATCCCAACTTTCTCTTTTTTCATAGATCTGAAGTCAGGCTGGATCTGAACTGTCCCCACCACCCTGGAGATCTTGCTTGTCATCTTTCAACTGTAACATTTTTAACTTAAAATTTTTTTTATGAGTATCTTATTTTATGTGCATGGATGTTTTGCCTGCACATATGTCTGTGCACCAAGTGTCGGCAATACCCACAGAGACCAACAGAGGGCGTCAGTTCCCCTGGAACTAGAATTATAGACCATTGTGAGCCACCACGTGGGTGCCCGAAATCTAACCTGAGTCCGCTGTAAGAGCAGACAGTGTTCTTAACCACTGAACCACCTCTCCAGCCCTTTAACTTAAAAAAAAAAAAAAAAAAAATTTCAAAGTCACAGGTAATAAAAGCAAAAAGTAGACACACTGAACTAGAAAAACTTGTCTGAAAAGGGAAATAGTCAACAGAGGGAAAAAGTGAAGTATACAATGGGGACAATATTGCCAACCATTATTGAGGATAAGGAATTTGAGTGAGAATATATATAAAGCAACTACAACTTAATGATAAATTGACAAATGACTTGATTTTAAAATAGGCCAAGGACATTTTTCCGAAGATGATTTACAATGATCACAACACATACAAAGATCCTCAACATCCCTGTCTTAGTGACTTTTCTATTGCTATGATGGGGCACAGCAACTCACAGAAGAAAAAGTTGATTGGGGCTCAAAGTTCCAGGGTGTTAGAGTCCATGACCACCATGGTGGGGAGGACAGGACAGGCAGGCACGGTGCTAAAGCAGTACCCGAGAGCCTACATATTATCCACGGGGCACAGAGCTAACTGGGAATGGAGTGGGGTTATGAAACTACAAGTCCACTCCCAGTGACACACCAGCCCCTTCTCAAACAGTTCCATCAACTGGGACCAACTATTCAAATATATAAGCCTGCGGGGGTCATTCTTACTCAAATCACCACAGTCACTAATTATTAGGGGAAACGTAAATCAAGTAAACAATGAGGTATTACCTTACACCTGTCAGGATTGGCATTTGTCAAAAAAAAGTGTAGGAAATGGGATCCTTGCACACTGCTGGCAGGGATGCAGAATGATACAGTTACAGTATGCAGGCTCTTCACAAACTAAAATCAGAACTACTATGTTTCAGCAACCATGTTCCTGAGAACATATCCAAGGTATAATTAAAATAAGGACCTTAAAGAGACATTACACAACCATGGTCATTGCACATCATCTCTGTCCACTGAAAATGGAAGGCAGAAAAAATGTAGTATATGTGGACAGAGAAATATGAACTAGACTTAAAAAGAAAGAAATGTTCTTATGGACTACAATGTGGATAAACCTTGGGACCTTTTGTAAAATGACATAAGCCACTCACAAAATCACAGATGCTGGGACAATCCACTTAGTAGAGGACCTATCCAGTCAAACTCATTGAAATGGAGCTGGGGAAAGGAAGCCATGGGTGCTACTACTTGGTGGGTGTAAAGTTTCAGTCATGAGCAATGAGGGAGGATACATCTACACTATTTGACTTAGACTTACTCTGCTGTGTGGGATAAGCATTGTTCGCCCTAGTTCTCAGATAAGAAAACAGAAGCTGAGACTTATCAAAAAGAAAGAATCCAGGAGATTCTAAATGAATTGGTAGAACCAATTCAGACCCATCTAATTCTATTGTTGACACAGATATATTGCAGATGAGTCTTGTAAAGTTAAACGATACATATACATATACTCCCGCAGTTTAACTTTATAAGACAAATATACATATAACTATATGTAGTATATATAATAAATATTTAATATATATATAATGTCATCAAGTGCATTGGGAAAAGTGCTGCTACAATGCGGATCATCAGGAATAATCAAACTCCACAGTGGACTATAATATTCCAAGTATTCACCTTATCTTGGGTGAAGGACCATGCCTTTGCCACTGGCCACTGATGTACAAACAATAACCTGCTGGTCTTTACCTGGTTTGGTATGCCAGTCCCAACCTCCGGCAACATCTGGCTGGATGTTCACGGCAGGTGTGCTGGAAGCTGCAAACAGAGGGAAGATGAATGAGAACAAGACAGCTCAGAGCCCACTTTCCTGAGTTTGCGCAGAACAAAGCTGTCTTCTCTAGGCTGCACGGCTTCGCAAGGCTTCTCACTATCTAATGGATCCATTCTTCCTCCTGGGCTTTTACCCACTCTGCAACAGAGATAGTTTCTGCTTTCATCTGCGCATGCGCATGAGAGCTTGGTAGAAACCACAGGCTTTCTCTGTTCGTTCTTTGCCTCACCTTTGTGTACCTCCGTGTCCACCCACTTGGAATTACATTTAACACTGAGTTCCTTGAATGTGAGAATTGTCTTACTCATCTTCATGCACCCCACTAATGTACTTAACATTCCGGGCTATGCAAAACGAGGGAAGATATCCTTAAACTCAACCCAGCTTAGTACTGACAAGGGCATCAACGCATGAACCACTCAGAACTGGGATCTTATTTCCTCCTCAGCTGTGGCATGGATTGAGAAGAATGAGCCATTCAGAACACTAATTGAGCAAAAACTACCTATCTCCCACTATGCTGGTGGCAGGTACGTGTCTACTGTCACTCAAAGAGAACCCCATTAGAGCTTCAAGAGAGATCATTCTGACCTCTCAAGAAGTTGTGAACGGAACTGAAGTGAAATGTGCTACTGGAGGAAGAATCTCCCTAGGACTTTGCCCATAAAAATCAGCAAGTAGAATTCAGTCTACTAGCATTACAAGTGGGATTGAAAACACACACGCCACACTACACACACACACACACACACACACACACACACACACACACCACAAAGGACCCAAGGCACCAGGATCAGCACTCTAGGCTTCATAGTTACCTGTTTTATTTACCTAATGTCAACATATCCTGTTCCTTCCTATCAGATAATTAATTAAAAAGCACACACCATTACCAGGGATGATGGCTCTTTCCTTTCTGCTCTGGCTCCACAGTAACCCATGAAAAAAAGGCCAAAAGTAGACAGCTCTGCCAACATTTGCCATCTGGCTTCCTCTACATTCTGATGTTTGTCTTACATCTATCAGGATGAAAATGAGGCGGGGTGGGGGGAAGAGACCCAAAGGGCTGAAATGAAGACAGAAAGGAGGAAAACGGCTATGACCAGGGTAGAGTAAATGGAGTCTATACAGGCTATGACCAGGGTAGAGTAAATGGGGTCTACACAGGCTATGATCAGGGTATGTGATGTTGGCTCTTATGTTGGGTGAAATAAGGAACCACTATGAGTTCATAGATGACCTGAATTATATGTAAAAAAGAAAATAATGGTAACATTAATCATCACCCCTGCATTTGAAATGTGGAAAAACAGAATTCTTAAATCAGTAAAATATGATATTAACCCAAATATTATTCTAATGAGGGACCATTATAAAAATGTGAAGATACCTTGCATTCTTTTATGTGCAGTAAACTTTGGAGCACATTTCAATTCAGACTAACCACATCTCAAGTATTCATCTCAAGTGCTCTGTAGCCATGCACATCTAGTAGCTGTCATATCAGACATAGGTTCTCCAACACATCCACATACCATGTCCTAAGCTCTGCTCTGACAAGTGATAATTTTATGGAATGCTAACATCATATTTTACTAATGTAATAGTCCTTTTTTTTTTTTTAAACATTTCAAAGATTTCTGCAACTAGGACATAGCTTCCAATTAATTAAAAGTGGGAACATTTCTCTTTTTCACTGATATATAAAGTAATAACATATGTTATAATTAATGACGCCCTCTGCTTCTGGGTATGCAGCTCTAGAGTAAAAACAAGCAGAAATCCACAGCCTACTGGTTTCAGGACCATCGTGAAACCAAATTACATGTTAAATGAGTCTCTTTCCGGTAAGGAATTGCAGAGTTTTTAGCATGTTAACAAATTGTTAATTTCCAAAAGTTTTGCAAACACACACACACACACACACACACACACACACAGAGAGAGAGAGAGAGAGAGAGAGAGAGAGAGAGAGAGAGAGAGAGAGATGCTTTTATATTCACATCTCAGTACTTAGCCTGTCTTGTGGAAAACCACTCCATTACTCCATTAAGTGTCATAGAAAACACTTTCTTACCATGCACTGTAGGGGAAGGACTTCTCGTGGGCTGCAGAAAGGGGTCGCTAGAAGCACTGGATGTGTTCAGAAAGGAGCCCAGCAAATCCTGACCCGGTGGCTTAGCAGGAGCTCCAAAAGGGTCAAAGGTGGTGCCTAGAAAACAAAGGAAGGATGCATTTCTCGATCCTGCCAGGTAATTGCTATATGGATATTGAAGGCCTGTTACCTCGCCAAACACTTGAAAGACAGGGCTGAAGCTTGCCTCTTCTTGACCTTCCTCACCCCTTCCTAGACTTAGAACTTCCTCCAGAACTAACAGTGGGTCCCCACACGACAGGAATCATCCCACCCATGCAGATGAAAGACTCCGGATTTGTTTATTCGAAAGCCATAACTCTAAATGAGGGTCAAAGCAGATTTAATAAATCCTGCGTGTGTGTGTTTGTGTGTGTGTATGTTTGTGTGGGAGTGTTGGGGGTAGAAGTGTGTGGTGTGTATGTATGGTATGTGTGTATATGGTGCATATCATGTGGGAGGTATATGGTATGTGTGTGTGGGGGTGTGTTGGGGGTAGGAGTGTGTGGTGTGTATGTATGGTGTGTGTGTACATGATGCATATCATGTGGGAGGTATATGGTATATGTGGGTGTGTATCATGTGTATGTGTGTATGTGTGAATGGTGTGTGTATGTATGGTGTATATTGCCTGTGTGTGTGAGAGAGAGAAAGTGTGTGTGTATGTGAGTGTGCATTTGTGTGTGTGTGTGTGTATGGTCTATATCATGTGGGGTGTATATGGTGTGTGTGTGTGTGTGTGTGTGTGTGTGTGTGTGTGTGTGTGTATGGTCTATATCATGTGGGCTGTATATGTGTGTGTGTGTGTGTGTGTGTGTGGTCTATATCATGTGGGGGATATATGGTGTGTGTGTGTGTGTGTGTGTGTGTGTGTGTGTGTGTGTGTATGGTCTATATCATGTGGGGTGTATATGATGTGTGTGTGTGTGTGTGTATGGTCTATATCATGTGGGGGATATATGGTGTGTGTGTGTGTGTATGGTCTATATCATGTGGGGTATATATGGTGTGTGTGTGTGTGTGTATGGTCTATATCATGTGGGGGATATATGGTGTGTGTGTGTGTGTATGGTCTATATCATGTGGGGGATATATGGTGTGTGTGTGTGTGTATGGTCTATATCATGTGGGGTGTATATGATGTGTGTGTGTGTGTATGGTCTATATAATGTGGGGGGTATATGGTGTGTGTGTGTGTGTGTGTGTGTGTGTGTGTGTGTGTGTGTGTGTGTGTGTGTGTGGTCTATATCATGTGGGGGATATATGGTGTGTGTGTGTGTGTGTGTGTGTGTGTGTGGTCTATATCATGTGGGGGATATATGGTGTGTGTGTGTGTGTGTGTGTGTGTGTATGGTCTATATCATGTGGGGGGTATATGGTGTGTGTGTGTGTGTGTGTGTGTGTGTGTGTGTGTGTGTGTATAGCACACCACAAGTGCAGGTATCTGTCCTCATCTTCTGCCATGTTTGAGACTGTCTTGTTTTTCTGCTGCGTACATCAGGCTAGCTGGCCTGGAGCTTCTGTGGTTGTCTTCCTTTACTTCCCATCTCCTTGCAGAAGTGCTGGGATTACAGATGTTCACACTGTATGTCCAGCTTTTATGTGGGTTCTGGGAGTGCAGACTCAGGTTCTGACACTTGTGTGGCAAGCTGCTTTACTCAATGAGCCATCCCCTCAAGCCAGCTTTTGAAAATCTTAATAACATAGAACCAGCAAATCAGAGTTACAGAGTAGCCGAGAACACAAGATCAACACAGATGAATCCATGGGCTGCCTAAACCACATATAGGCTACAGGGGTCCAGGGACTAATAATGAGTGCTCATGTAAAAGGAATTAATGGGGAAAAGCCAGGCAGGGGGCGCTGCTATAAAGATACTTAGTATTCAGAAAACCTCACAACAGGACCAGGAATGTAGCTCAATCATAGAGTGCTTGCCTACCATACATGAAGCCTGGATTTGACGCCCAGCACCACAGAAGACTAGGCACAGTGGTACATTGCTGTAATCCTAGCGTTTAGAAGGTGGAAATGGGAGGATCAGAAGTTCAAGGTCATCTTGGGTTACTCCGTGAGTTCAAGCTCAGCCTGAGTTATGTAAGGCCCATCTCAAAAGAAAAGGACAACCCCACTAAGTAGGTTTTTCTTTAACTTTGTTTTCAAGGGGCCTTGAAAGCTCACTTGAAAGCTAAAAACAGAATAAAATGAGAGCAGTGAGTGAAAATGCACTCTGGAGTCCACAGGATACAAGCATTTCTAAAACACTGACTCCACAGCCTGCTAGGAGCTGGAGAAAGCTGTGGGGGAAGCTAGGAATTTGGGAGGCCCTGCTTGTCAGTAGTAGTGAAGCTTCCTGGGCTCTACTGTGTTACGGAGAGGACCTTGGGTGGTCCACAGTTTCTTCCTGGCAAACACAGGTGCTGTCACCTTCACTCGGCCCTGGGTAAACTGGGGTTCAGAAACTTGCTCTTGTTCAAGTCCAGGAAACACTACACTAAACTCACATTCAAATCTTCCAGCTCCAGGCTCCAGATTATCCCCACAAGCATCAGTCATGAAATGAACGAGATGCCTGCCAATCACCGAGCTACATGGAGACAACTGCCCTTGGATTTCTCACTGTCGAGCAAGGAACAAAACCTCCTTGAGCTACCTAAAGTGAGATGTCACTTCCAAATCTGTAGGCACCAAGCCGATGACAGCCTACTTCCTGGAGTGAGGCTGACCCATTCTAGAAATAGAGCCTGAGAACCAAACCAGCGAACAAACACTTCCCACTGTCACGATGCAGTGGGACATGTGGCTCACAAGTCTACAGCTATGATGTCACTGGCACAAGGCTCTCTCAACACCTGTGGGGCAGGGGCAGCAGATCAGCTTGTTGTGGCAGTACCTACAATGTAGTCCAGGATGCACATCCCTTGCCCTACTTAGTATTCAGGAGACCTCATCCTCTCTGACACAAGGATTCTGGGGTTTGCAGACTGACTGTAAAAGGACAAGGGGTAAGCCCACCTGTTTCTAGTTGAAGCCAACCAATGGCGAAGACACTAAAGACTTCTTAGATGACTGGAGCACTTTTAACATCGCCTTGTTGTAGAAATTCTCTAATAACCAAAGATGAAACATGCATACTACAGATGAAAACTCAAGAGTTGGCCTTTATCATTATGCCCATAGGTATTATCCCCAACTAAGCAAATTGAGAGGGTTTTCATTGTTTTGTTTTGTTTTTGAGTCAGGGACTTACTCTGTATCCCTGGCTGTCCTGGGAACTTGCTCTGTAGACCAGGCTGGCCTAAAACTCACAGAGATCCACCTGCCTCTGCCTCCCAAGTGCTGTGGTAAAGGCATTTGCTACCACACCCAGCCAAATTAAATTTTTAACCAGGCTCTCCAGATAGTTAAGTGTTGGTCCTGTGATTCAAATGCAGCCATTAATTCTAGGGTTGGTGTTCTCTTTCTTTCTGGAGGGACAGAATACTTTGAGCCTTATATCTAGGTCTGCCATTAATAGCTGGGTATGCTCAGACAGCATAGCTGTGATTTCACAGACAGAATTAGCCAATGTCTACAGTGCCTTCCAGCTCTGACATGAATATACCTAGCAGTATGCGAGTTAAATTAGAGTTAAATTATCAAACATCCTTAAGATAGTTTGTCTTAAAACTCAGCCATGAAACACTGCTGATTTCTATCTTGGGATTTTGTTTCCCTGACGGACCTTTCATTCATCCTGACAAACAGGAACGGGATGGAAGAAAGCAAAGCACAGAAGAGCCACAATGTAGGATGCAAGCTCCCAGGTTCACATCCAGCCACCACCAATTAAAACTCTGCACCTGAGCTCTGTGATTCTAATTCCCTTTTTCACAAAGGAGGTATCTAGCAGAACTTCACAAGCCAAGACCAGCCCAGAGCCTCCAGAGAAGGTGAAGGATTAGCATGTGGGAAGATTCCTATAGCATCCCCCAAGCCTAGATGGTTGAGACTCATCTCTTTACCCTTTCTAATGCAGCATCATCTTAAGAGTGACAGTCACAGGGGTAGCTGGTTTGTGCTGGTTATTCTGAAGCTGTAATGAATCTCCGGTACCCAGCTACATCATCTTGCAAATGTTAATGCTGTGGCTGACCCGGAAAAGGGAAGGTTGACTGGGAAAAGGAAGTCTGTGGTGGTGTGTCAAGTGAAACTAGCTAAGTATGTCTGGCTCAGACTCCTTACAAAGACCAGCCACACTTCTCTCCCAACCATGCTGCTGGCCTGGGCCCCTCAAGCATATTCTGATGTCCCCAAACACTTCTCTGTACAGCAAGGGGATATCCAGGACACTAGAATTCAAAGAAAGTATCGCAGGAGGTCTGGGGGAAAGCTCTTAGTTCACAGGTCAAGTTAGGACCCTGGTTCCATCAATGCCCAGCTGTTCGAACAAATGCTACTAATTAAACTGGAGGCTTCTATTTCCTCAACTATGAAGTGGAGATAACGATAGCATCTGGGTACTGATCTTTGTAAGAACTGAGTCATGTTTAATCATGTATTCTATATCTGGCAAGGGGCGAGTATCACACAATATCAGCTGCTGTAGTAAATAATAGCTCATCCATCTCCATCTCCAAGCAGAAGTAACTAAAGCAGATTCAAGGCTTAAGCTCCAAGAAAAGGAAATTAAGAGCATGGAGTTAAGCCAGAGGATCAAGATGCCTGCTTCGAGATAGTGTCTTCTAGATGTTACAGAAAAGTTGCACCCATGACATCTCAACAATATGGCTGGCTAAACAAGACCTTCACAGTGACAACATCAGTGAACATGCCAACACAGACAGAGGGAATTTTACAAGGCTCCACCCTAGACGAAGGGCTACAGAAAACCAATGGCTGTTGGAGCAAGGGAGACTCTTTTTTCCCCAGGGATGAGCTCCCTGATAGGTTACCCAGTACCAAGCAGTTAGTCCTAAACACACATGAGCAACAGTAAAGGAACTCAGTAGGTTGATATAGATGTAACAATAATAATCAAGAAACGAGAGATTATGAATTTGAGAGGGGAGTGAGGGGAATATGGGAGGAGTTGGGGTGAAGGGTGAAATGATGCAAATACAGTACTCATGTATGAAATTCTCAAAAAATAAAAGATTTAGATAAAAAAGACTATAGAGTTCAAATACATCTCCACACCTTTCTACCAAAAAGGACAATGTTTGTATTTTCCTTATGATCTCCCAAGGAACTTCCTTATGATCTCCTAAGGAACTTTCCAAGAAATCAGAAAAGTTCTGCTTACTAAAACATTTGAGTTCTACGTGCTTGGGCCAAGTTATTCCTGAAATCTGAGATAACAGAGAAATATGGGAAGATTACCTTCTCCCACTCTTAGGGTTGGCGATGCAGAGGCGGAGGTGGCAGCGCGGCGTGGTGTGGACTGCGCAGATGCAGGTCCACTGGGATGAAACACGTCTTCTACCCCAGCCTGCCCTGCCTGGGCAGGACCTGTGGCACCTCCACCCCCAAACAGGTCACTCAGCAGTTCAGAATTGCTGGGAGGAGCTGCCAGCGGAGAGAAGTTCGTGCTCACATCAGACCCTTCCAGGCCCAGAAGGTCCACCTCTTCCGGGGGTGGAGGGGCCGCTGGCTCCTGCTCCTTGCTGGCCTTCTTGGCTCCGTGAGGCTTGTCACCGTTGGCATTGCCGTGCGGGCTTGAGAGGGTCAGTAGTTCATCGTCCGACTGCTCACTTTCCTGATTCACCAGGGCAGCGTGGTCCTCCTCACAGAATGACTTCTCAGATTTCTGATCTAAGAAAGGCCAACGTGCAAATAAACGATTGTATGACCGACCGCTGAGACAGGCGAAGTTTGCTGGGAGAACATTGTTCCAGAAAGAGAAGATCTACCAGCCCTGAGCAAACAGTGCTTTCAGACCCCTTCCAATGCAATAACTGTTTTATTTCAGATCATTCTCAGCTCTTTGTTCAACATCTGCAAGGCGATATAACATAAAGACTAAGAGGAAAAACTCT
This sequence comes from Onychomys torridus, assembly GCF_903995425.1. Taxonomy (NCBI): domain Eukaryota; kingdom Metazoa; phylum Chordata; class Mammalia; order Rodentia; family Cricetidae; genus Onychomys; species Onychomys torridus. Next base: position 119,063,015 of record NC_050444.1, read on the forward strand.
GGGTCCAGGCAGCCTAGGGTGGAACGTAGCTCCGCCCCCACTGGCTGCGCAACCCTGAGCAAGTAACTACTTCTTGGTGTCTCAGTTTCCTCCTCAGCAAAACAGGGGTAATAAATACTAATCAGTGCTCAGGCTGCTGTAATAATGACATGAAATGATAATAAAAAGAACTCAAATCAATAGCAAGTAGCACCTCAATGCTGATTTCCAGACACTATGTGGGGCTACAGAAAATGACAGTAACACTTAGTCCTTTGCGGACACCTCTCACTGCCCTTTATTTCTCCACGTGATCTGAAGCAGAAGCAACACACCCTAAGAAGCAAATTCAACGCTCTGCCTCACGGTCCTCCCACCATCCCACCTGAAAGGAGATATTTTCCCACAAAATGAGCTAGGAAAGAAGCTTCTGCTGGGGAGAAATGGAAGGCTTCTATGTGCCTTTCCAGGCCCTGGGTGAGACCATCTTCCATAGTACTTTGTTATCTCATACGAGACAGACCCACAATCTAAATCGGGGTCAGGTTCATGCTTGTGAACCCTAACTCTGAACCACGACGATCTGTGGGAAGGGCGAGGCTGATCTAAGTTTGGTAGTGGGATCTCAGCAGAAGAGCTTGCTCAGGATGGGTATATGAAGCTACCTTCAAGCTTCCACTGCCTCACGCAAGTTACTATTTATATGTCCCACTGCAGAAACTTTGACGTATGATTGCGGGTTGTCATCTGAGATGCCACTGGTGATGTTAAGTAATATATTTCACATACCTTTGCAAAATGTAAAAGCCCCAAGCAGATAAGAGAATGTACCTGAGCTAAGAACAGAGATTTTCTATTTTTAAAAACATTTTATGTGTGAATGACTGTATATACGTCTGTATACCATGTGTGCACCTCTGGAGGCCAGAAGAGGACATCAGATGCCTAGCAATTGGAGTTACAGATGGTCCTCTTAACTACTAACTTATAAGTGTTCTTAACTACTAAGCCATCTCTCCAACCCCACACAGAAATTATTTCTACATATTAACATGACAATGGGAAGGAGAGAGTGTTTTATTAGAAGCCATTACTGTGAAAAGATACAAGGTAAGGACCCCAAGAAGGGGCTGATGACCCATGTGCAAGCTACATCTGGCTAGGCTTCCAAGTCTCAGAAGTTTCCACTGCATTTTTCAAAAGAAAATTCTGTAAGCAAACCTTTTCATCCAAAGGAATCAGATGAATATTTTTTAGCCTAACACTGAAAACATCTACAGGCTGTAGGAATACTGTGTTACAGTCTCAAATCAGAGCAAGGTCAATCATGTTGCCTAGGCCATCTCTGAAGCTGAATCCTCACCCCTTTCTCATCTAAAGTCTTGACTACTCGATTCTGTACCACACTTTGTAGCTAACCTCTGCAAACTGGAAAGCAAGAATGGCCAGTGTACATAACTAGAATGCCCATGCTGTCTCCTTAAGTAATGTAGTAATGTAATGTACTAGTAATGTAAAGTGCTAGGTGGAGAAGGGGGTCTGGAAATGCCTCCGGGTGTGGGAGAAAATAGCACAGTGGTAGAGCCCTGTCTGGGTTGATTGCTAAAGCAACCAGCAGAGATACAGGCCAGGTAACTTCCTTCACCACACCAGGGCAAGACCCATCCTGCCTTGCTAAAGGTACATTGCTAAGACAATACTCAACTTTATGTCTTTAGAATATTTCCCTGAAGGCAGGAAACTGAACTCTTTGTTAGTCTTTGTCAGTTGACAGCAGCCTAAAGAGAGATCTTAGAATACATCACAGTTCATCCGTTTCAGAACATGTGTTTTGGAAACACTGTGCAAACAAAGGAGGGGGACTTAGCCTCCTTTGGCTTTCTGGTCATTCTGTGCACTCATAGACTTGAAAGCAGGCAAACTGCCTGATTTGAAAAACAAATGAAGGGAAGGGTCTGAAATAAGGGAGGAAGGAAACTTGAATTGAGATTGCTTCAGGAAGTGTCTTAATAAAACCACTAGACAACTTAATCACCTAATCATCCTAATTTAGAGGCTCTGCCATACCTTGCCAACAGAGGGAGGCAAAGAAGCCACCTTGCCCAAGATTCCTGGGATGGTCTGGAGGGAGATCTGCTGGAGCCTGACCTGCAAGACAAAAGCCACCCAGCGTCAACCGAATGCTGAACACCAGAAACAAAGCAATGCAGTAACTCACTCAGAGGCCTCATCCTGAAAACCCAAAGCAGCCCATGACTCATACCTCCTAAGGCCAGAGTATCCTGATGTTCCTGCTGAGAGGAGAAGAGGATGCTGGGGTTCACATCTTTTGTGCAATAGTGCTCCCATGGTGGAGTTAAGTCGATCACTTTGTCTTGGGACTGCACTTCTATATCCAGTGTCACTTGGAACAACTGAGGATATTTTTCTGGTACATCACATGCATCCAACTCAGGCCTGATGGAAAGAAAAACAACGGCACAGGCAGAGCAATCAGCAGGATGCTCAACACGAGACTCAGCTGAAGAGTCCAGCTTGAAACTCCCTTCTGGGAGACTCAGTCTCTAGCCAGGTATTACTGTGCTTTGCTATGCCTCATCTAGAGAAAACGGAATAGCACTTGCTCAGATCCTTTGATTACTACCAAACACACCAATGAAAGCACCGTGAGAAGCAGGGTTGATAAATCTGGCCAGTATATACTGGCATGGCTAAATGGGTCATCAAAATAATGAGACAGACCCAAAGCTACCTTCTCAGCCTGAACTCCTGAATCCTTCATAGCTCCCTGTCTCTGGATCCAGCAACCACCCATGACTCCAGATTCAGTCACACCCTGAGATCTGCAGCCACATTATGTTGTAGCAACCTCAGGTCACTATTTGGTGCAGCTGGTACCCCAGAACCTCTTGCACAGTGCTATAGCCAGACACCCCTTATGAGAGGCCACTGTTTATGCCATCCCAGCAATTAAACTGTCATTCCTGTTGGGTGTAAGCATCCACAAACACAGAGGATTGAGGCCATAATCCTTTGTTCCCAAACATGGAACTTTAGGCCATTTTAGTTAACTCTGTGATCCATATCCACTTCTTAAGACCAACCATACTCAACTGAAGGATTTCAAATACACACAGCTTCTCCGTGCAGTGAAGCTACACTCAACAGCTACACTCAACAGTCCGCAGTTTGGGACTTTGGAGGTGGCAACATGCTGCTACAATCGGGGCTTCCGGGCTATGCCGGTAACAACCTCAGGCCATGCAGCACTTACTTGGTGAACTTTAAAACCGTTGTGTCCAGTGGTATAAATCCAGAATGAAACTGGAGCTGGAATATCTGTGTGTTGGTCACCTAAAAATATGTGCAAGAAGCATGGTAAGTAGGAGAAAAGGGAGTCCACACCAAAGATTGGGTTTGGGGAGCCAGTACCTTCCATTGCTTCTTTATACAATTCTTTGTGGAATATGAATATTAAATGAACTCCCGGTTTCATTTCTAGTTTCTCCACTCCAGGAGAGCAAGTCAATTCCTTACCTACCGATGTCCATGTCTTTATATATTCTTTCATCCCAAGGTGTCCTTCTTCAACCTGACAAACTCATCCTTCAAGGCTCACCTCCACGGTCTGCCTGGCCACCACTAGCTAAAACAAACTGTTTCAATAACAGCCCCCGCTCTGTCCTCTGATACAGCAGTGGATATTCATGTATGTTTGACTTGACCCCTCCTCAGGTCAGTTTTGTAAAGCTAAGAATACAATATTACTCCTGCTAATCCAAAACACCTAGGCAATGGATGGAATATGTGATCTTAGCAAATATTTGATTAATTAAGATATAACTACTTGCAACATATTTCCTAACAACCAAAGAGTAGAAATAATCTAAACATAGAAAATCAATAAATGTGGTATATCTATTCAATGGAACACTACTTAACTATATAAAAGAATGAAATACTGATACATACTAAAACACAAGTAGACCTCCAAGATATTATACTGAGGGGGAAAAAAAGCCAGCCACAATAGACCACATAGTGAATGACTCCATTTATATGAAATGTTCCCAAAGAAGAAATTCTGAAGAAGCAGGAAAAAAGATTCATAGTGGTCAGAAGGCAAGTAGGAAAGGAGGGATGGTTAGTGGCTGCTAATGGGTCAAGGTTTCTTTTAATGAAAAAAAACATTCTTAAGTAAGAGAATTCTAACAGGAGCAATGCCTTTTGGATACACTGAACACCACTGCATTTTGGGGAGGCATCCTGGGAAATGAACTCAGGTCATCAGGCTTGGTGGCAAGACCATTCACCTGCTGAGCCATCTCTCAGGGGGGAAAAATTCTTAACTATACACGTTTAGTTGAAATCCCTCACTTTATAGTGATCCCCTCAAAATAGCACTAAAAGAAAGACTCAGCATCTCAAGAAGGTGGCTTGTTGAGGTTCCAGGGCTGTCTACTCATGATTGTGTATAAGACACAACCTGCCTCAATCTCCATTCCCTCCTGCAGTGATGAAGAAGACGGACATCAGCAGGTTTTAAGGGTCTTTCTCACTCGCAACTCACAAGTCAATCAAGCCCAAAACGATATAGAGAAAAGACCCAGCAATGCTCACATTACCAATTCCGGTGGGCTCATAGTCTGAGTCCTCCTGAAGCTTACCTTAGCCTGCAGCCGGCTCCCAATGGTTGACCGCAGGTGGTACATGGAAACAATGACATCGCCTTGGGCTGTGATGTTCAGGGGGATGAAGATTTTTCCATCTTGGACACGGTATTCTCTTTAAATGGAGATCAGAATAGACCATGAAAGTGTCCACAGTCTGGTACCATCACAGACACAGGAATGCACCTTTATGGCTCTAAGGGACCTGTTTGCCCAGACTTGGACCAAGAAACTACTTCCTGTCTTGTGCAAAGGTAGGAATGCAGCCAGTGTGGACAGGATACAGACTGTTTCTGAGCTGGCAGAACACTGACCCAACATAAGCCCTCTCTCTCCATCTCATCTGGACTTCTAGACCGATCTTGTTTTCTTCAAATCACCATGGCTCATTCAGTAAAATCCAACCAAGGTCAGAATAGAAAGAGAAATATCATACTCTCCCAGGGTCTAGAATTCTGACTCCTAGATTAACCTGTTGCCAACTAAGTCTAGGTTGTGTTACCAGCCACTCCTTTGTCTCCTAAACCCCAAGGACTTCCCACTGATGCATGCTCTCCTTTACAGATCATATAAGTACTTTAAGAACATCATCATTATGGTGGTTTGAATGAGATGTGGCCCCATTGGCTCATAGTTCCCAGTGGGTGGAACTATTTGGGAAGGATTAGGGGGTGTGGCCTTATTGGAGGAGGTACATCACTGGGAGCAGGCTTGAGGATTCAAAAACCCACTCTATTCTCAGTTAGCTCTGTCTGCCTCCTGATTGTTGTGTCAAGATGTGAGCTCTCATCTACTGTACTAGGACCCTGCCTGCCTGCCTGTTCCCATCTTCCCCATAAATGAACTCACCATCTGAAACTATAATCCTCCATAAACTCTTTTTTCTCTAAGTTGCCTTGGCCATGGTGTCTCGTCATATCAATTTAAAAGTAACTAGGATAGTTGTCTATCCAAATCACTGAGTCTCCTTTTTAAATGTCCAGGTCCTCTGTGACCACCCACCCCTATCATCTGGACACCTAAGCACTGTCCTTCAGAACACAGTACCACTGTGTATAAAGAAGAAAAGTCCTTGGATTCAGCTGTGCTTTTCTTTGATTACACATGTTGGGCTTTTAAAAAAAAAATCACACAGTAATAAGCAGGAAGAATCCAACTTACACAGGAATTAAGCATGCAAGAAGAGAAAACATTGTGACTTACTTCATTCGTTCAAAGTCTGTGCATGTTGAGTATATTTTAGTTTCTCCGATCAGTACATCACAGTATGGGCGACACCCATTTCTCTGCTTATTGAAGAAGGGAATTGGGCTGACAGTGATTGCCTTGATCGTCAGTGGCTTGAAGTGAGGGCGGTAGGGCTTGTCTGCAAGTAGCTCACACATGTAGCCCAAGTACCTGAAACAGAAGACCCCCATTCTGTGAGCTCATTGTAGCAGGAGGATTAGACCATTTCTGCTGTGAAGTTTGTCTTTGTAAATCAAATTACAGTAAAAATGTATTCTGCACATTCCTTAACATTAACCACCAAAGGGGAATGCACACAATAAAGAAAGCTTGTGAATCAGAGCAGGAGCCATGGCTCGGTGGTTAAGAGCACTTACTGCTCTTGCAGAGGACTCAAGTTTGGTTCCCAGCTTCTGGATGGTGGCTCACCCACTCTGTAACTTCAGGTTCAAGAGGATCTGCTACCCTCTTCTGGCCTCCCAGGCACCGGGGCATGCATGTGTAGTACACACATACATGTAGGCAAAACACCCACATACATAACAAAAATAAATAAGTCTTTTTTTTTTAAATGAGAGAGACATTGTTTCCATTGACATGCTGAGCTGATAGTAGGGTGTTTACTAAGTCAGAAGTGTGTGGCAGTGCTAATGCTAGCCCGATATATGGACATCTATTCCTATTATATCTAGCAGAGTAAGCACAGCAGCAAAATGCAGATTTGGGTAAACTTTACAATGTATTATCAGGAATTTTATCCAAAGAAGTGAGGAGATAAAATTTAAGTAAGAACAGAGAAACTAATTCTAATTCTAGGGAAGAAAATAAATCAGCTACCTAAAAATGGGCTTCCTTTTTAAAGCCACTTTCGCATTATTATAATCTATACCTATCCATTAAACCTCCATGTCTCGGCCATCAGAAAAGCTAAGCTTTGAAACACATATTCTCTCTACATTTTTGCATTTTCATGCAACAGTCACCATTGCATCTTAATAAAGACCTGAAGCATGAACCAGAAGGCAGTGGGAGCTCAGACTAGAGAGAATGGTCAGGCTACATTCAGTGGGTTCATGCCTCTCTGGACTCTCCCAGAAGTCTCTGCCTCTGGCTGTGCTCTCCCTTTTATCTACAATAAACTTTCTCCTCCACCATACCTAGGAGCAGTCATGACCTTTCCTTTTTATGGTTATTTTTTGCATTAAGTAAACAACAGCATTTGTTTTTTAAAATTTTCAGGTTTTTTTAAGATTTATTTATTTATTATGTATACAGCATTTTTGACTGCAGGCCAGAAGAGGGCACCAGATCTCATTACAGATGGTTGTGAGCCACCATGTGGGAATTGAACTCAGGACCTCTGGAAGAGCAGTCAGTGCTCTTAACCTCTGAGCCATCTCTCCAGCCCCTCTTCCAGTTTTAAAATCACAGACTTTCAAGTGAGGTTCATGGACCTGCATGAAATTCAATATTCTCATCCATTTTAATTGTCATCAAGGTTCAGGATAACACCAGATCAATTAGAAGAATTTAGAAGAGAGCTCCCACGGGGAGGCCAAACTTCCACAGTCCCGGGCACCACTTAAACCACGCCCTGCACCTCGGTCACGTACCTCCTGTGGGACGGAGACAGTCCAATTCCCGGTCGCTTTGCGTAGAGCAATCGAACAGCGGGGCCAGGAGCAGAGTAGAGATTACAGAAAAGGAACATAGCACCAACCAGAATTGAAGACGCAGCCCGTCCATCCTGTCAAAGAAGAGCCACAAACTCGTCAGAAACATCACATCTGGGGAAAGCCTGCTTGCAGAGAAGAGAGAAAGCAGAGGCGCCCCCTAATTATGGATGCCTTTCACTTCGGAATTGTTCAAGACCAAAAATATGTCCCTGCCGTGAAATCAGAAAGCAGCAAGGAAAGACTTTTCTTGGGATAAAAGTGTCTCTGTATTCACCCAAGAGGCTCAGCAAAAGAAATTCCACTTGGCTATGTTTTCTGAGAACTCGAACACCTCTGGACTGGAGGTATTGTAATGAATAGTGGGAGTGAAGAGCCCGGGGTTAGATCCTACCTTTGGAACATGCAGTATATGTTCTCCACCCAAACTGTTCATTAATACAAAAAACAAAAACTTTTTTTCATTGTACAAATCAATGTATTATGAACTGACTGTCTCCTCCTGAAATTCATGTATTGAAATACTAATGCATAATATAAGGACATTGGAACTGGAGATTGGGGCTCTGGTATAATTAGGTCTTGAGGGACAGGCCCTTATGAATTCTTTTTTGGTTTTTTGTTTGTTTGTTTGTTTGTTTGTTTTCTGAGACAGGGTTTCCCTGTGTAGCTTTGTACCTTTCCTGGAACTCTCTTTGGAGACCAGACTGGCCTGGAACTCACAGAGATCCGCCGGCCTCTGCCTCCCAAGTGCTGGGATTAAAGGCATGCGCCACCACCGCCCGGCTCCCTTGTGAATTCTTTCTTTGTCCTCTCCCTTCCTGGGGGAGCACAGCTATGTGCCAACTGGGAAGGAGGCAGATCTACTAGATATGCAAAAAGTCTGAGCTAGGCTTACAAGCTCCACATTCTCCATGAGAAATAAAATTTCTACCACTTGAGACACTCAATCTATGATTTCCTTGTTACATGTCCAGTAACCCAGCTGACGGATGGTAACTAAGCCTCTCCTAGAATAAGTAAGAGCCACTTTGACTTCGAATGGCTCACACCAGTTTACAAACTGTTTCCTGTTATGTGTGTTAAAGTCTGCCCCTCCACAATCTTTTTGGTTTTTTCTGACAGTCTCACTATGTAGCCCTGGTTGGAACTCACTGTGTAAACAGAACCCGTTAGCCTCAACTTAAAGATCCACTTGCCTCTGTCCACCAAGTGCTAGGAATTGAAGATGTGGGCCACCACACCCAATTTTTCTTCCACAGCTTCCAGTCAACCTATCTTTATTCTTCCTTCCAGGAAGGAAGAAACCCACTCCTTTTCCTCTGGCAGCCCTTCACATATCTGAAATGCCTTCCCATTCCATCAGCACTTCTGATTTCAGATTAGAGCCAGCTCGATCCCAGCTATTCTTCCTGCTTTGGAATTCCATTCTAAAAGACATTATCATTTGGAATGCACATCTCTGAACATACCTAACATATCAGTCTTCTGTGTACTGCCCACACAAAAGCAAGGCATAGAATAAGCTCTGGTCAAACTGGAGAAGAAGAAACACTACTTGCCTTAGTGTGGACACTACTTTGATTAACCCAACTCCAGGCCACACTAGTACTAATATCACAAGTCAAAGTACATGCTCATATTGACCTTTGTAGTCCCCAACACCTAGTTCTTTCTCAAATGATCTGCTAAACTCATATGGGCTGGTTAGTTTTATGTCAGTTTACAGAAGTTTACTCATCTGGGAAGCAGAAAACTCAATTGAGAAAATGTCCCCCACCAGATTGGTCCCTGGGCAGGCCTGTGGAGCAATTTTCTTGATTAATGGTTGATATGGGAGGACCCAGCATACTTTGAGTGATGCCACCTGTGGGCTGGTGGTCCTGGGTGCCATAAGAAAGCAGGCTGAGCAAGCCATGGAGCAAGCCATTAAAGACCACTCCTTCGTGGCCTCTGAATCCCTCCTGCCTTCAAGTTCCTGCTCTGTTTGAGTTCCTGTCCTGACTTTCTACAGTGACAGACTGTGATATGGAACTAACTGTAAACACTTTCCTCCAAGTTGATTCTTGTCATGGTGTTTTATCACAGCAATAGAAACCCTAACTAAGATAGACAGTTATGCTTAATTTTCTTTTATATCTAGCTACACACTGATCCTACGTTTCACATTATTTTTGTTAAACAACCAAACTTAGAGGTTTTTTTTAAAAAAAAAAAAATTTGTGTGTGTGTGTGTGTGTGTGTGTGTGTGTGTGTGTGTGTGTGTGTGTGTACAGATGCCTGCAGAGACCAGAAGATGTCCAGGTGCCTGGAGCTAATTATAGAAGTTGTGAGCTGCCTGATGTGGGTGCTGAGAACTGAACTCCAGGGCTCTGTAAGAACATATCTTCTTAAGCATTGAGCCATCTCTCCAGCTCACTAGAAGAACATTTCAAATCCAAGTTCATTCTGGGACCACCTCAATTCTAAGAGGACTGATACAGCTTGCTTTCTGTATCTTCATCTAAACTTTTGACTTTTTAAGCATAACCAAAGAAAGCTTTCACCCATGAGGATGTTGGTCTATCAATCACCCACCGCTCCAAGCAGATGTTCAGTTGTAACCCAGCTGAAAACTCAAATGACTCATCCCAGGTTACTTCCTTTTAACCCAAAGAAATCTGGCAATCTGAAGTTGGAACCTGTAAACTTTCCCGAGTAGTCTACTTGCCTCATGGCAAAATGTTTAGTTGGTTTGATCCTTGTACTCTGCTGAGCCCACGGGCTTCTTTTTTTTCTAAGAGTTTTAAATTATATGTGCAGATTCATTTGACTCATTCCTGAGGACCCATAGTCCTGCGGGATCAACCCCCTCCATCTTTTGGGTGGGGCATTCTCGTTGCTCCCCCAGCACCTCTTCTTCCTGTTTTCTCACAGAACATGGGGAATCCATAGCTGCTTCTCCACATGCTGTCAGGATTTGTCACAGGATTGAAGTCCTGAAAATGGGCCAATATAGGGCAATGCAAGGCTATCCATGCACTACCTCATTACCTGCCAACTTTATCTCATTGGCTGTCCCTGCTAGCCTGACATTTGTCCCCTGCAGAAGAGACAGAGTAAAGGAGTTAGAACTATACGACATGCTTCCATAACTTCTTATCCCTGTTCTGAACATAGAAAGGGGGTGGGGGATGAGAAACACTTTTCCTACTCATCACTCTTTCCAGAACGTAGCCTCCCTGCCACTCTTAGAGGATCATAGCTCTTAGCTGTACATCTACTCATTTTATCATCTATCACACAGGCTTTACTTTTTCTTAAAGGACTAGTGTAGGCTTATTATTTTAAATAAACCTGTGATGTGCATAGGAGGGCACTGAGGGGCTAATGCATAGCTTCCTTTTCTTTCCCCAGCCTAGTCAAACCCTCCTGACTCCTTTATGCACATCCTTTATAAGTGATGCTAAGAACATCCTGCCAGACAATGGTCCTTTGTCAACCTCTTTTTCTTCCTCTTCATAGAGTTTTTGTTCTCACACCCCCCACCCCCCACTTCGGATTTACTTACACCTCACATCCCTGGAACTGTCTTAATTTGAGCTCCATAAGAAATGGCACTGACGGGAAAGATGATGGTTCTGCCTCCAAGCACAGCTGCTGATGCTGCCTAGAGAAGAACCCACACCTCGGGGAGTCAGGGAGATGTTCTGAACATTGCAGCTATCCGTAACTGGCCAGCAGTCTGTAACAGGTGCCAGGCCGCTGCCCACGCCTTTCACAGAGGTGGCAGCTGGCCTGCACCTCCTCCAGGCACTGAGCATAGGCCTCTGACATTCTTCATGAGCCTCACTATGATCACACAGGAAGGATGCTTGGAGCCTGCAGCTGCGCCCAGGGCCACCATAGAGAGGATATCCACTGAGCCATCTCTCCGGCCCTATTTCATGTCATCTTTCTTGTTTTGACTTGTGTGTGTGTGTGTGTGTGTGTGTGTGTGTGTGTGGTGTGTGCATGGATGTTTTGTCTGAATATATGTTCGTGTACCACACGCATGCCTGGTACCTAAGGTCAGAAGAGGGCATTGGATCGCTGGAGCAGTAGTTACAAGTGGTTGTGAGTCACCAGACATGGGTTCTGGGAACTGAACTTGGGTCCTCTGTAAGAAGAGCAAGCACTCATAACCATTGAGGCACCTCCCGAGCCCTCTTTCATGGCTTTCTTGAACTTGTACATGGTATCAAGAAGCCAGGGATCCACAAGGGTGGTTTAGGGTGACCAACAGTTCATGGTAAGTATGCTCACCATTGAAACATCTCCACCTGCTTGTCAGGTCCCTTGATTTTGGTCACTATAGAGACCATAGCAATTAAGTACCCAGATGAATCCACAAAGCCTTGAATTTGTAATTCATTATGATTATATTATGAGAGCTGGGAAGCCTTTAGCCTCTCTAAACGTTTAGGGAAAAAATTGAAGTGAAAATCCCCAATGCATGTAAGGCTGCCTAGGCCCTAAAAGCAATCTGTTCTTTGAGTATCATTGTGCCTCTAAAAGGCAAGCCCTGCAGCCTCTGACTTTAAATGCTTACAGACACCGAGTGTTTTGTATGGCTTGCCAAGTATTTGGGAGTTGAAACAGAAATATAAAAAGGTTCTTCAACTGTCTTCTCTGTTTCAGCCAGCTGGCTCTTAAGGACGGGAAAGTCATCCAGTGCCTCAGCAAAACAAAACAACACACAGCAACACAAACCAACTGATGTTTGTAGTAGGAATGAACGGTTTCCAGCGCTTATGCTCAGGCTCAATGTGTTCATATACACAGCCACTTGCTCAGATCTTTTGTGTCAAAGTTCAAAGAAAGTTTCTTCCCGAAAGAGGGCAGTCCAGTGGGGAATGAGTAGGGAACGGCCTGGGGCGACACTATGCATTAAATGCCACAGGTCATGTTTAGATGCACAATGAGGATGTTCACACTGTGGAAAACACCCAAGGTTTAGAAATATTTTGCTGGAAGTTGGGTTTTAAGAAACAGTTAAGAAGCCTGAGAAGAAGGGCTGGAGAAAGGGGAACCCAAGCCAACAAATCCGTTGGGAATTATTTGGAAATACAGCTGGTCCATAAAACTACTCACAAGGGCATAAATGTCACTTCCTCTTAGTTTTATTTTAATACAACTACTTAGGAAATTAAATGTGTTTCTATCCATTTTATCCATACAAAGCTCAGTGCATTTCTACCCGTGTGTCCACAACTCTCTTCCCACCTCTTTTAAGATTCTCGGCACATTTTAGAACCCCTGCATTATGCAGACTGTGAACACAGACCTCTCCTACTCTCATTCATGCATCAAGCCAAGAATAAAGCCAAGTTCTGTGACAAACACCTGTAGTCCCATCACTTAGGAAACTGAGGCAGGAGGATTGCCATGAATTCAGGACCTGCCTGGACTACATAGTAGGCATTCATCTCAAAACAAAATAAATCATCACCAAGAATAGCAGATTCTTCCCTCAGTTGCTTTTCCTCTGGAGAGGGGGTAGGGAAAAGGCCACAAATAAAACAAGTTTTCATAGTAATAAATCATTTCTTCTCTTCCTTCATTTTTACCTGCCTGGCATTGCTCTACCTCTAAGTGGATGCTCGGTAAATGCTGTTGAGCTCAGATGTCGTCACACTTCTGGATCCAGCCGTCCACACTTCACCTAAGCCCCACCCATGGAAGGACCAAAGAACACTCACCAAGCAGTGGACAACGCAGACATTTTTGGGATTCTGGAGCAGCCAGTTATACATATTCCGACACACAGCAAACAGGTTGTGTAGACTCGGGGCCTGCCTGATGGGCCAGCTGCATTCCGAGACCTAAAGAAATGAAGAGAGGAAGTGAATTCTCCCATCAATCCATCTCCATAAGCATGCATCACATGGAACTTCTGGAAGTGGCATCCCATCCTTTCTCCATGTATAGAATGGTATCTAAATGCAGAAAGACAAGTTTAATGTAACAATTTGTTAAGATCTCCAACATCATGAGTTACACCACTAATGGAGGTAGCATTGTGATCTTTCAGTGCAAACAGGCAGAGTTGGAAAAAGGATCTAAATGCAGAAAGAGAAGCTTCACACAGTCATTTTGGTATTACAGGGTCTCAGTACATAGCGCACCTGACCTCAAATCCACTATCCTCCTGCCTCAGCCTCCTGAGTAACAGAATTACTGGTGGGATAACCTGACTTAATACAACAGTTTTTTGTTTTTGTTTTTAATTAAATAACTCTGTTTCACTGAAGTTAGTAAAACACATTTAGAAATACATTTTAAGTTAACTAGACAAATTTTTTATTGCCTTAGGTACCATAAACTTTAGTTTCTAGTATCCTTCTTCTAGATGTTTCTCTTAGATCCTGTAGTCTCTATGTTCATCTAAGCTCTCCTTAACATGAAAAGTCCTGTGGAGTGAACCAGGGTGGCTAAAGTGTCTTAGTTTTTTCCACAGGGGAAATATTTCCCATCTTCACTTAACATATATATTGGATGAGTTAGAGACCCACCATGACACTGCTCAGCCTGGTCTATCTGGCAGTCAAAGAAGGCAAGCATTGATTAGATGACATTTTTGTTGATGAGAAATTGACTGTCAGAGGTGAGCTGTCTACGGTCACACTGTTAAGCCCAGGTCTTTTGAGCATTATCCATTAGCTTTGGCAGCACCGGCCAGATGACCTCACTGTGCAGGGAACGTGCCCTAACTGACTACATATTTACTAACTATCTAAAACTAAGAAGTTCAGACTTGGGTAAACTTTACATCTTTAACCTTTTCTTTCTTGATTGAATATGGTGAACGGGGATCTACTTCCATAGCTGCCAGTATTACAGGAGAATCAACTGTCAGGGTTTAGTTTGTATCTGACACATACAAATTGATCAATAAATTCCAGCAATTACCATTATTTTACTAAGTCATTGCCGATGCAAAGCTCTGAGGTCAGACTGAAAACATTGAGTCTGGGTGGTAAGAGTGTGGGTGAAGGGCAGACCACAGGAGGCCTAAAGAAGTGGATGGAGGAGATGGCCAATAGATCAAGTGTTTGTGGACAAGAATGGAGACCAGAACTGGATCCGGTCCCTAGAACCCACAAAACTACTGATCAGCCATTGTCCGACTCAGTCAGAAGGCAAAGCCAGAGGATAGAGGATCCCCTGGGCCAACTAGCTAATGAGCTTCAGGTCTATCAAGAAACCCTTTGCCAACAGACACTCAATGTCAGCCTCAGCCCCCAACCCCCAAACACACACACATACATTCACACCAGGAGGAGGAGGAAGAGGAGGCTATTTGAAAAGACTCACTCTGGGATCTACATTTTCAGACAGAAGGAGGCAAAGGAATCAGTTAGGGGGCCAGTAAGATGGTGGGGAGGTGAAGGAAGGGATGGTGGCCCCTTAGCTCAATGGCAGTGGGGTACAAACCCACCTTAGCAGCTCAGGAGACAAAAGGGAAGTGCTCATGTGGCTGCAGTGGCTGTGCAGAGAAGTGTACTTAAGAGAGGTGTTAAGGGTGACACCCATGTTTGTGGCTTGAGTGACCAGACGGAGGGATGGATTCAAAGGGATGCCATCAACAAGGTGTGCTACGAGGTATAAAAAGACCTGGCCTAAGAAAACTCCAACACCTCCAGCTCCCTATGCTCGACACTGGGAATGGTAGAGAAAGAACTCTCATTGGTTGGCCCTTTCCTGGTCACCAGACAATACTAATAACAATATAAACAAGAAATTATCTGAGTGTGCTCACCTCAAAAAGCAAAGGTGGGAATTCCCTTTCTGGTCTGCCAAGGCAGCCTGCTCTTTTTTTTTTTTTTTGGTTAATCTGCAGCCCTTTTTCTATACAATGACTGTGGGTGAAGAGGAACTTCCAGGTTACCCAGTTTTCTATACCCTTGGGAACAACAGATGTAGCGTGTTAAACAAAGTGTGTGAGGGACCAGGAGGTGCCAGCTCAGGCCTGCCAGTTTAAACTCCACAGTAACTAACACCTTCTAACCAACACAATCCAGAGCCCTCTGGTCCACTGTTGACTTCCCAACTGTACTCTCCACCGATGTTTTTTCAAGGAATAGAAACAACTTACCAAATAAAACAGTTGAAAATATAGGAGAATGAATTTTGCTTTGGGGGGATTATAAAATACATATCTGTTGATGCTGCTTCCTGTCTGTGGTGTTTCTCTTCCTTGGAAAACTTCATTACCCCTTCAAAGCCCAAGTCCAATGTACTCTTATCTCTGACCCTCACAAATAGAGCCAATCACGGTTCTATCCACGTCCTGGCCTGTTTTCAACTATCCCTGTTTTTGTTAGTAAGACAGCACAGTTACAGACTCAGGGTGGGTTTTCATGTTGCAGTCACCCCTGACTACTACACTAACTGTCTCAAGCTTCTATTCTCTTGGGGGTTGAGAGCAAGGGAGTATTCGAGGATTGTTGTGAGGATTAGGGCACACTTATTGTCAGATGTATTGGACTGACTCTCCTGTCTCCCTCCTTAGCTACTGAGTTCCATGGAAAAAGAAAGCATGGCTTCCCCTTTCTGTAACCTCACTCTTGGGTGTCTGTGTCTTCAGTGGGTGGCCGCTGAGGGAACGACCAAATAAACACTAAAGGAATAAATCCTAGCTGGCAATCACTTTTTTTGTAATAGGATTTGTCTAACATCTTTTTAAAGGACTTATTCCATTTGTATTTACACTGTGTATACATGTGTGTGGGTACACACAGAGGCCAGAAGAGGGCATGAGATCCCCTGGAGCTGGGGTTGCCAGAGGTTGTGAGCTGTACCACATGGATGTTAGAAGATGAACTCTGACCTTCCACAAAAACAGCAAGTGCTCTTCAGCACTGAGCTCTTAAATCTGAGCCATATCTCCAGCCTCTACATGTATAGCTTAAGGATGAACAGGAAGATTTAATTTGTTGGATTTTTTTTTTTTTTAGATTACAACAGAGTGAAAATACAAGATTTTTTTTCCTGAGGCAATATTTTTAAAGCTTTTAAAAACTGTATGCTAACCACCCACACATCATATGTCAATATCTGAACTGCATCTCTGCTAAAAGCTGGCTAAATTGTTCTTAGCACAATAGGCTAACAGCCCTAGAATCATTAAATCAATCAAGCAAATAATATTAATTTAAAGTGCTCCATAATTATATCTTTACTTGATATATAATTACATAGCACTAGGCAAACACATAATTAGAATTTTTTTTAAAAAAAAACATGTTCTGTCTAAAAGAGGAAAAACATTAGGACATAAACACCTCCCCACCAAATTAGGGATCTGATTGGTGCCAGGCTTTCTGTGATGCTCTAGGTCACACTCAGTACAGTAAGTACGACCCTAGCCTGTGCAACACTTCACTGCAGCATCTCCAACCTCCCTGAACACTCCTGGAGTAAGTGAGCATCAGAGGATACCATGTCTGCTCCAGGCCCACCATGGTACTACAAGAAGAGGTCAAGACAACTGTAGGGTTGAAGCTGGATGCCATGCATCATCATCTCTGAAGTGGTATGCTGTAGCATGAATTCTAGTTGGTCTTAACAATAAAAACCTGGAATCAGATATCAGGGTAAATGCTGAAAGACCAGAGAAGTAAAGCATTCACAGTTACCTCTTACCTCTAAGACTCCTCAGCCTGAAAGGGGTGAGCTCCTGTCTCCTTCTGCCTTATATTCCTCTCTCCACCCAGCCATATCACTTCCTGTCTCCTCCTCCCTAGTGCTGGGATCAAAGATGTGTGCCTCCCAAGTACTGGAATCAAAGGCATGAGATCACAAGTGCTGGGATTAAGGTATGCACACCACTGCCTGGCCTCTATGGTTAACTAGTGGCTAGCTCCACATTGTGATCTCCAGGCAAGCTTTATTTGTTAGAGCACAAACAAATACCATCACAGTGTGCTAAGCACAAAGGCCAAGAGTGAAGTGGAGCGTCATACTGGCACACCCTGTCTGCTGTTCCCTGATCAGTTCATCATTTATGGAAGACAGAAGTATTTCAGTCACCAACTGTGATATTCTATTATTACCAGGGTTAATCTTGGTCACCACTTACCGGGTGCTTACTCCAAGCCAGACACTACTAATCAAATTTCTTTTTTACAATAAGCACATGGTAAGGAACTGATTGTGTTGGGCTGGAGAGATGGCTCAGTGGTTAAGAGCACTGACTGCTCTTCCAGAGGTCCTGAGTTCAATTCCCAGCAACTACATGGTGGCTCACAATCATCTGTAATGGGATCCAATTCCCTCTTCTGGTATACATGAAGACAGGTCATTCATATACATAAAATAAATAAGTATGAGAGAGAGAAAGAGAGAGAGAGAGAGAGTGCTTGTGTAGGTTAGGGATGGTGTTCAGTTGGTAGAATGTTTGCCTCCCATACATGAGGCCCTGGGTTTGATATAAAGAGGAGAAGGAATAGGAGGAGGAGGAAGAGAGGAGAGGGAGGGGACTTATGAGACAAGTTCTGTTATTGTCATAATTATCTTTTTTACAGGGGGAAGTTTCAAGACAGAGTTTCTCTCTGTAACAGCCCTAGCTGTCCTGGAACTCTCTCTGTAGACCAGGCTAGCCTCGAACTCACAGAGACCTGCCTGCCTCTGCCTCCCGAGTGCTGAGATTGAAGACAAACACTATAACACTGGGCTGCCACAATTATCTTATACAAAAGAGAACTGAGTTCAAGTAGCAGTGGAATGTCTTGTTCAGTAAAAGACACAACTGAGAGATGAGCCTAAGGTATTTTTAAAGCTTATAATCTGTGTATACTATAGGCTCTCATCCCAATAAAAATAATAAATTGTACTGTGATGCCCTGCTATGGTTATTAACAATAGCTCTATAACACATTTGTAAGGTGGTATCTGTACTTTACCTAGGCGGAGACATTCAGCTCATGAAAGGTTGTATAACTGCACTATGTGAGCCTCTGGCTCCCAGTTTGGGCTCTGTTTCCACTTTCCTATTTCCTGTCCAGACACTTATGGATGGAGCCACAGGGAGCCAGTGGGAAGTTCTTTCCTCTGCAGTCACCTCCTCAGCAACCTCAAAGTAAAGCAGAAATAACCAGGAGCTGCAAAGGACTTCGTCAGTGAGCTCTGGAGGAAAGGGGGGAAGACCCTGGCTCGCAGTCAGGAGCCCTGTAAGAATCCAAGTCATTAATGCACTTTCCAAAAGCTGAACTATTTTCAAAGGCAAAAACTAAGTCCTACAAGATGTGGAAATAATCCACATGAAGGAAGAGTTTAAAAAAATTTTTTTAAAAATTAAAAAAAAAAAAAACTGGATGACTGGTTTCTATACTGCTAACAAGACGTTCCCAGTAACATCCTTCACAGGTGGACAGAGAAGGGTGGGCATGTATAGCACTGAATGGCATTCTCAGAAGTTCAGAACATTGAGCAAGGTTAGACCTGCTCTCTGGTCATCCTGATTTTTATTTTTTCCAACAGAATTACCAAGAGATGAGTGATGCAAAGATTCTTTATATTAGAGGGCATAGCTACAAACCTGTGCAGAAACCCAAACATACACACACACACACACACACACACACACACACACACACACACACATGGGTGGGGAACAATGTTAACACTTGGGATGATTTAAAACAAAAAGGTTTGGATCTAGATAGTAGTGATGGTTATACAACAACATCACTGAGTGCAATTAGTTAAACTGGATTACATACTTAAGTGGTTAAAATGGAATCATTGCTATATACATTTTCCCATGTTTTTAAAAGTGCAAGCCCCTGGTTTAAGTTCTCTACAGCCCACCAATTAATCTAAATATACAGTGTATCTATTAGTGTTTGTCTTTCAGATTAAGAGTATTTGTCTTAGGGCTAGAGTTGGTTCAACATAGGATCATATACTACTCCTGCAGGTGATCCAGGTTCAGTTCCCAGCACATGCATTGGACAGCTCACAACCATATGTAACGACCATTCCAGGGGATCCAGTGCCATCTTTTGTCTTCCACGGGCACCTATGCACGTGGTATATAAAAACCCACAAAGGTATATTAAATAAGCATAACAAAATAAATAATTTTCAACAATAATATTTGGCTTAGCCAATTCATCTTATGCTCTCTTAAATATCATTGACTGCTTTTAATTAATACTTTTAATCCCCAAGGGTAGATATTTTCTATAAATAATAATAAAAAAATTTTACCTCCTTTGCAATTCTGAATGGATATTCTAGTGCCTTGATTTCAATGTGAGTTTGTTTGGAATCAACTCCTTTACTAACTTGAGACTACAAAATTCCTTTCTTGTGTAGCTATGTTCCAACACCTATGCAAATACTACAAAAACTGCTATGTGATTTTCTCATGATCCCCATCAGTTTACATAGCTTAAAATCATGGGTGTTCATCAAAACACAGAAAGAAAAGCCTCAGAAAAGTTAAAATCTTCCTGCTACAACCTGCCTCCACCACTATGACCTCTACCCTGAAATTCAACCACATAATCAAGGGGACGCAACAGAGTTCAGGTTTCACACAGACAGAGCTAGAGTCCATGAGTCTGTTAGTAACATCAATCCTGCATTATGTCATTTCCAAGGGTCCTTTATGGAAGAATGTACCTACATTTATTAAAATGAGGTTTAGGAGCAGACCTAGCCCTTTGCTAACCTGGAAGCAGGAAGCCATGGTTCTAGTCCTCATTGCCTGGAGACTGAGAACTGGGAAGACAGATCGTCTAAGTAGGTGACAGTGAGCAGCCACTCAGTTCACAGAGTCAGTGCTGGGAGGGATGGGCAACGGCCTTGGAAAGAGACGAACCAAATCAAAAGCAGGCCTGAGGGGAACACTCAGATTTGGGGACCATCTTCCTGCAACTAAAGGTTGAGAGACGCAGGTCAACAGGTCTGGTTCCATTTTGACCAACTCCGCTGGGACTCTCAGCGAAGAGTTATGGATGCCATGTCATCCACAGTATGGGAAAGAATTGCAAAAGCCTGGGGTGTGAAACAAGACCAGCAGAGGAAAAGGTGGAGGGCCTGTAGTTCAGATGACTTTTTGGAGAGAAATGTATAGTTCATGCAAAAGTATTGTGTGTGAGTGTGAGCGTGAGTATGTGTGAGTGTGTATACATCATTTGTGCATCCCTGATGGGTACACAGACTCTAGTGATGAAGGACAGTGGATGATGAAGCTGGAGAAGCAGAGCCCTCACGAGGAGCCTTCTAAGATACCTTCTACCTCTGCCTAGAAGAGAAATAACACTACTCACTACTTCTTCCACTTCCACTGTGTGTCCTGCTCTCAGGCCCAGCCGCATGCCTGTCTCCCAGAACTGAGCACCTCCACAGGCTCCCTAGTTACTACTTACATTCACCTTTAAAAACATCTCTCTCCAACTAGGCTTAAGTGCTTTGACAGCAAGAACCAAATATTTCCATTATAGCTACAGTGTTTAAGACTTCTTGGCACATCTGTTATTTTAGGAAACATTTATTAGCCATGCTGGATACTGTCCTGTATATCAAATAAAATAAACAAGGTCCCTACTCCTCCTAGGGCAAGGGAAAGCAGCCCAGGGTAGATGCTCAGTATGCAATCCCTGCTTCTCTTTTGCCAGTTAAGACCAGTAGCAAGAGCTTTAGTTACACGATTGGGTACCTTTCTTTATAAATACCTTTGCAGGGCTCAGTGGGTAA
This sequence comes from Onychomys torridus, assembly GCF_903995425.1. Lineage (NCBI taxonomy): Eukaryota > Metazoa > Chordata > Mammalia > Rodentia > Cricetidae > Onychomys > Onychomys torridus. The sequence continues at coordinate 119,084,292 of NC_050444.1, forward strand.
AGTGTTTGCTGTGCAAGAATGGGAACTTGAGTTTGGATCCATATAAAGCCCAACACGGTGGCATGCATCTATCACCCCAGCACTGAGGAGAAGGGATGGCAGGTCTCAGGAGCCCAGTGGCCAGCCGGTCTGGGTGAGACCTCAAGCTCTGGGTTCAATGAAAGACCCAGAGCTTGGTGGAGAAGCAATTGGAGAAGATGCTCTGACATCAGCCTCTGGTTTCCACATGTTCCTGCACACACACACACCCACACACACACCCACACACACACATACACCCACACACCCACCCACCCACCCACCCACACACACACACACACACACACACCATGGGGAGGGGGCTATTGAAAAAAAAAAGCTATTCAAGCCTATCTTCATATGTATAAATGCTTCTATTGTCAACCTTACAAATTTACTTACTGAGACTGTCACAGATATACCAAAAGCAAGTGAAATTTCTATGAAATACTGTTCAGGGTATTTCATTATCCTTCAGTTGTGAAAACAATGACATTCACTTAGTCTCCAAATGAGAAAACTCAGCCCCAAATATTTTCAGGGTAGTGCTGCACACCTGCAATCCTAGCCCTCAGGAGAGTGGGAGGAGCCTGCAATCCTAGCCCTCAGGAGAGTGGGAGGAGCCTGCAATCATAGCCCAAAGCAGGAAGAATGAAAATTCTAGACCAGCCTGGGCTATGCAACATGACCCTTCCTCAATAAGCAAAAAGACAGTTGTATTCCATTAGGACATCACTCCATTAATGTTTCAGATTCACTTGCTTGGAATTGTATGATAGCAGAAATAACAATTAGAAAGCTAGTTTACTGAGATAGATTTTAAAGAATGGCATGTAAAACTCTTATCAACAGAATGACAATTTCAATCCAACCACTTTGAAATGGTTTTTATTTGTCGGTACCTGCCTGCCTGCCTGCCTGCCTATCTGTCTGTCTGTCTGAGATATGGTCTTGCTATTTAGCCCAGGCTGTTCTTGAACTTGATGTGTAACCCAGGCTAGCCATGAATGTGTTAACCTCCTGCCTCTGCCTCCAAAGTGCTGAGATGACAGGTCATAGCAGCTTCAAAATGGTCTTGTGACTGCTTCTCAAAGAGGAATCCCCCACAGCCAGGGTATAAGAAGTGCCCTGAAGTTGTTAGAAATGCAGATTCCTTGCCCATCTCCCATCTGACTGAAGCAGAAGTTGGTGCCTAACAAACCTTCCACGTGATTCTGATGTACAATGGAGTTCAAGAGTGTTCTAAGATCATGTTGAAAAGATCCTTAATAAAACTTTCATAACTTGTTGAATGTTAGGACAGAAAGAGATTTGGGAGAGTCCATGAAATAATGCTTTTGTGTGTTGGAGAGATGGAGACTAAACCCAGAGATTTTCAAGAGCAACCAGAACCTCAAGCAAAAATGTGTTCTAGCATAAAAGTGAGGGTCCATTGCTTTGCATATCCAAAATCAAACTTCACTTTTTTAACATTTATTTGTTTATTTTGTGTATGTGTGTGCTCACATCTATGCCATGTTGCATGTGTAGAAGTCAGAGGACAACTTGTAAAAGTTCCTTTCTTCCATGGGTTCCAGGTATTGAACTTGGGTCAAGTTTGGCAACAAGTACCTTTACCCACTGAGCCATTTCACTAGTCCCAAACTTCCACTTCCTAAATGTCCGTGCAAAAAAGTCATTCCTGGGTTGGCGATTTAGCTCAGTGGTAGAGTGCTTGCCTAGCAAGTGCAAGGCCCTAAGTTCGATCCTCAGCTCAAAAAAAAAAAAAAAAAAAAAAGTCATTCCTATTTATTAATAGATCCAGATGAAGCTATAGAGCCAATCAGATCTAAAGGATAAGGCACAAATATTTTAAGGTAAGAGAAAGGCAGGCAGGCAGGCATGCTGGCAAATAGACAGATTGAGAGAGACAAAGCTTTATTTTAGTGAGTCAATCAAGAACTCAGAAGCCAAAAGTATCAGGCATGATGTCAGATTCAAACCTAAGCCAGCTCCCACAGTTCCCTGCCCAGATTGAAATTAAGAATAGTTTTCTACCTTGTTTAAAAAAATTCTTTAAAAGGCTAATTAAAATTAAAAAGGATAATCTAGCTTTTCCAATGTCAGCCCAGGCTGATGGTCAAAAACAGAAGCAGACAGCCACTTTGCTAGCTGTGTGGTTCAGGGCAAGTTTCCTCTCTCTCTGGGCCTTTTCTGTTCTGCTGTGTGTGGTGCTGCATGCAGACTTCTCCATGCCATGTAAAACCAACTTTATAAATGTTGGTTGCTGCCCTTTCCATTATCAATATTTGAAATTGTATTACCGAGGTGAGGTATGGAAGGGCAAGTGTATAATACCAGAACTTGAGAGACAGAAACAACAGGCTCTTAGCAAGTTCAAGACCAGTACGGTCTATATTGAGAATTCCAAGCCAGCCAGGGATATATAGCAAGGCTTTGTCTCATAGAAAAACTAATTTACAAAATACAATAGATAGTATCACCAATTCTATAGTAAAGATATCTTCATGCTATCCTTCATTAAGGATGTCATAAATATATTACTATTTTAATTTAACCTTCTGCACATTTTGTCTGCATGTATATCTGTATACTATGTGAGTGAAGTGCCCTTTAAGGCCAGAGAGGGTATTGGGTCCCTATGATCTGGAATTATAGCTGGTTGTGAGCCACTATGTGGGTGATGGAAATTGAACGTGGGTCCTTTGGAAGAGCAGACAATGGTCTTAACCTCTGAGCCATCTCGCCAGCCTCTGAAATATATTATTCTAAAAACAGTCTGTCTATACCAGTCTAACTACTGATATCCATGTAGATTTATTGAGGAAGATCAAAGGCATCATTAGTGTTACAGCAAAACAGTAGTTAATTACCCTGTGCAGTTCAGTTTTTAAGTTGAGCCTCATAAGCAACCACCAAATGCTTTGAGCCCCCAGCTCCAATGGTATTTCATTGACAGGCACATGTTCTTGTAAGTATTTTCACCTAAGCAAAACATCCAGAATATTTAATAGCAAGAGTTTGTGGCTAGAAAGAGCCAGATTCCATAGTTCATAGGCTCATACACCTATGACAAGGGACCCAAGGACATCTCCCAAGAGCAAAAATACCCTCAACCATGCAGATAGTGATGCTACAGTGTCCTCAAGAATCCTTCCCCGGGTGAAAATTCCTTACCCGGCTGTGAAACTTGGCAGTTCGGTAAGACTTGGGTGACAGGTTGTATACTGTGTAGTGGTCGAGATGTCTGGAATCCAAAAAGCTACGGATGTCATCAACCTGATTCCTGAATCCTATGTCAACATTGTCCAGAGGAAAGGACATCACTAGGAGAGGTCACACACAAAGAGAACAGGTTAAACCCATCTGCTGTCAGAATGAATGGCACTGAGGAGCAGCTAAGGAACATGAGACACTCACCAATAATTCTGGAGGTGACGTAAGTGAAGTCTAGGTCTCCCTTTGTGTAGCTGAAAGCAAGACAGGAGAGGGGATTAGAGCAATCGGAATAGGTGAAGATTTCTGTCTCCACTGAAACATCATGAACTGGAGCACTTGTGTCCAGCGGGCATATCTGAACTCTCCTCATTCTCTTTCCTCTAACAAGGAGGCATCGTTGAGAGAAGGCAGCCCACATCCCCTGGCTACACTCCCAGCTGTGCATGCTGCTGCCCTACACACACCCCTTGATGGGCAGTGTCAATCTCAGAATAGAACTGCTGTGTGTTTCCTAACGCTGACGCTTTCAGAGTGTCTGACCCGCTGGAACTCTCTTTCCTAATTGTGAACTGCTAAGGGGAGAGCAGGCAGAGGCTGAGGAGAGGCAAAAGGTCCCTTCTCTCCTCCTACCAAGGTCTTGGTTAAACAACAGAAGAAACAGGAAATTTTGCCTTTGAAACAAGATTAAAATGCCAATAAATATATTGGATTTGACATTTGATTTCCGATTCAAAAATAAACAAATTGTTTATTGTAACCAAAAACAAGCAAATAATTTTCTAGTTCTTAGGAATATAAAAATTACTACATTATTTATGTAAGAATTTTCATAGAGGGGAAGAGCAATCAACTTGCCCCACTAAATAAATGTTGAAGGACCAGCAGGATACGAAAGTTCAGTTTCAATTGCAATCCACAGACTGCCTGTGCATGATCTGATCTAATCCCCAAGCCACTCAGACACAAATCCTATCAGAGAATTCATTACCGTGCCTTACACCACATAGTTTATAAGCACAGATATTGCATTAGAATCCACAATGTTTGTAAAGCCAAAGATGGTGACCATCCCATACCAACATACTAATGAGCTCAGTCCCTCCATAGACTGTGTTTATAACTCCAAAGGGACTTAACATTCAGTTTCAGTCAGAGGACGCAATCATGTCACCAAGCTGACACTATGGGAGTCCAATAAGCAGTAGGCAAGTAGCCAGATCCCTTGGAAGCCTGGGTTCCGCCAGGCTCACTTGGAAGCCTGGGTTCTGCCAGTCTCACTTGGAAGCCTGGGTTCCGCCAGGCTCACCCGAAAGAATGTACGCACCTGCTAACAGACTGGATGACTCGAGAGGATGTGTCTTTGAGGGTGTCCTTCAGGTTGTCCTTCAGATTACTGAATAGCCTCCCTGCACCACCTTTTACCATGTCAAAAAGGCCTCCCCCATAGCTGGGCTCCATGTCTGGAGATGAGGCACCTGAGAAGGAAAGGCAGAAGGTTAGCAGACAGACAACACTGAACGCCAGCTTCTCTTCGTCCTATGACACGTACATCATCTCTAAGAGGCAGGGAATATCCCAGCAATTATGTACTGTTCTCAGAATTTATGAGTTTTGGCAATGCTGCTGGGCCCCAGAGAGTACAAGGTAAGTTGTTGCACATGGAGTCGTAGGAACAGGGACCTCCTGAGTCACATTGCCCAATACCACGGCCGACATCCATAGGTAGCCATTGAGCCTTGAAATACAACTAACTGGTCATTCTGAGCTGTCCTGTAAAAATACCAGAAAATTCTAAAAATTTGGCGCACACACACACACACACACACACACACACACACACACAAACACCCCCATATTTTTACACTAATTACATTTTGAAATAATTACATTTTAGAAATATTTAACTAAATATATAATTTCACCTGTCTCTTTTTAATGTGAATATTAAAATTATTTTATTTTATTTATTGCATTTCATTTCATCTTATTTTTTAAACAAAGTGCTGCTATATAGCATAGACTGGCCTCAAGCTTACTGCGTCCCCACCTCAGCCTCCTGAAGCTGGGATTACAGGTGTGTACCACCATACTTGGTTTGGAAAAGTTAAAGTTTAAATCACCTACATAGCCTGTATTATATTCTATTGACACAGAGAAACCCAGGAGAAAACAAGCATGCAGCTTAAGTTCATTCACCGGGGCCTGCTCTGGCCTCCAGTGGACCTGACTAATAGAGGTTCATTATGTACCATCCCTCGGCAACAGATCCCTTCCATCATGGCTGAGAACTGCGTAATGGCCTCTGCTGTGACTTACCAGACACTTCAGTGTCTCTTCCCTTGAGCTACATGAAATTGCACCCCTCTTGTCAGCACTACTGATATTTGGGTCCAGTACTTCTTTTTTTGAGGTACCTCTGCATTTTGGGTAGACTCCCTAGGCATCGTAGAGTCTGGTACTATCTAGAGATCCAGGCATCCTCTGGGGACTTGGAACTTAGCCTCTGCAAATGCAAGGAACAGGATTCTATTTTGTCATTTTTCCTGGACTCCGATAAAATGAGGTGACTTTCTTTGTGTTTACTAGCCAGAAAGGTGTTATTTATATATATATATATATATATATATATATATATATATATATATATATATATATTCAAGTACCTACTATACCCTACATGCTATTAGCACATGCCTATAAATACATGTTTACTGTCATTCTTCTGTCCCGATCACAAAACTCATGGACGCCGTAGGCATGACTGAGCATCTGTTTCAAGGTGGAGCTCTATCGGAAATCGCAAAGAACAGTGAATGCTGGGGAATAAAGAAACAGGCTCGTGAGCAAATGGCAACAGAGCCCTCCACTTCCTGGAGGACAGGAGCTTTGCTCCGACCTTTCCTGGTGGTACAGTTCCTCACAGTTGGAAACTGTTTGTTATTCCTCCTGAGAGGCAGTGGGGCAGGGCCTCATTCCAAAGCCAAGCCTGACCTGGAATTCACAGCGATCTTCCTCCCTCAGCTTCCCACGTGATAGGATTATAGGTTTAAACCCATGCCCGGCCTATTACTCCGATTTTACAGTAGGAGAACTGGGGTCTCAAAGAAGAAGGCTGCTCATCGACGGCCTCAGTTAACCAGAAGAACCAGCCGTTCACACCCATGTGTGCAGTTCTAAAGTCTAAATGAGAAGCAGCCACAGCCCACTATGCCCCTGGCCGATACCAGCCCATGATTCTGCCAGCTGTGGTTAAGATGGTCCTTCTTTACGTGTGTGTGTGTGTGTGTGTGTGTGTGTGTGTGTGTGTGTGTGTGTGTATGAGAGAGAGAGAGAGAGAGAGAGAGAGAGAGAGAGAGAGAGACTCTCTCTCCCCCAAGCCAAGAAATAGTCATCTTGGGGAATTCAGCTGCTTCTGAGTCCAAAGGATCGCCCCCACTGAGTTTGTAGACTGTTTAGATTCTCTCTTGGAGTGTCTGGGAAGAGACCCTCACCTAAGTACCCAGCCCCTCAGCACCTCTACCTTGGGTAGGGGATAGAATATAGAGGCAGGAAAGACGGACGCCATCTATACCACTAGAGGGAAGTCCTCATCCCTGCTGAGTAAACGCTTTCCAGGTGTGGCCTGTTGGGGGAAGAACACTCACCCTGCTGCAGGTGACCCCTCACCTACACACTGTCAGGAAGCTCAATAAACTCATTGGTTCCCTAGAGTGAACTCTGGAGGAATCATGCTTTGGTTAGTTACTGGGGCTTCAGGAGGGAGGATGGCTATTGTTTATGTCCCCTGAGAAGTCCCTTGATCTTCTCATCCTCCTACTGTGTGCATTTCATCCGGCAGCTCAGGCTGATGTTCCCATGACCAGCATCCCCCAAATCTCTGCATCTGTCAAACCAACTATGGGAGTTGGAAAGAAAATGGCCCAACAATGGGAGTGGCACTATTAGGAGATGTGGCCTTGTTGGAGGAGTGTGTCACAGTGGGGGTGGGCTTTGAGGTCTCTTTTGCTAAAGTTTCCCTCAGTGTGTCAGTCAGCCAATTTCCTGTTACCTCTGAGTCAAGCTGAGGGACTCTCAGCTCCAGCACCAAGTCTGCCTGTATGCCACCATGCTCCCTGCCTTGATGATAATGAACTGAACCTCTAAAATTGTAACGAGCCCTGTCAGATAAATATTTTCATTTGTAAGAGTTGCCATGGTCATGGTGTCTCTTCACAGCAATAAAAACCCAAACTAAGACACCAGACAAACTAAATTATGTAGGCAGCCTGAGCTCCGGTCTGCTCCACAGGTTGAGTGACATGCTGGAGTCTGACAACAGGGAAGACCAGTGCTAGGAGCATAAGAAAGCCCTCTTGTGTTCTGGTTCCTCCTAGTTAGTTTTCTATTGTTAGGTTTAAAAAACATTGCCTGCCCGGTGGTGGTGTGGTAGTGCACGCCTTTAATCCCAGCACTCAGGAGGCAGAGCCAGGCGGATCTCTGTGAGTTCGAGGCCAACCTGGGCTACAGAGTGAGATCTAGGACAGCCTCCAAAGCTACACAGAGAAGCCCTGTCTCCAAAAAACAAACAAACAAAACAAAACAAAACATGACCAAGGCAATTTATAGAAGGAAGGGTTCATCTGGGCTTATGGTTCCAGAGGGATGAGTCCATCTTGATGGGGAATCAAGAAGCAGGTATGTTGACTGGCACAGCAACTGAGAGTTTACACCTCAAACTGAAAATGGGAGATAGAGCTAACTCAAAACGGCATGAATTTTTGGAAACCTCAAAGCCTACCCACAGCGACATACCTCCTTTAGCAAGGCCATACCTCCTAATCTTCTGCAAATAGCCAACAACTGGGGATCAAGTACTCAGGTGTCTGAGACTTATGGGGAACATCTCGTGCAAACCACTACACCTATGAAAGAGGTCAGATTACCTCCCTTTAAGGACATGCATGTATAAAAGTGGTATCCTATTTTCATTTTGAATATATTGAGAACAGAGAAGCAAAAATATGCTCAACCCATTTACACCCCAAAGTGCTCTGCCTGAGCCCCCTCCTGAGATGCCACTTCTCAGAGGGGACATCATGTTGATTGTCTAGACATCTCGCCGACTCTCAGTTTCACACTGGAGCAGAACACTGAGGCACGGGCCTATTAAAAGATGTGGCTGTCTTTGATCATCTAAAACTCACTCTCAGCATCACTCAGGTCTCTCTCTGCTCATTAAAAATGCTGCTGAAGCCAGGAACGACTTTCCAGAGCCATTTATAACACCCATATATCCAACTGTCACACAAGCCATGACACAAAAAGAGAAGGGGGGCCCTGTGTGATTTCACCCTAATGGCTCATTTGGGTGGGTGTGCCAGCGTTTCTCAGTGAGCGACTCTAGGTGTCGGGAGCACAGATTCTGCAAAGGGTACTCTTGCCTCAGCTAGTGGAAAGAGAGGGGGAGAGGTTTTAAAATCTGACAGAGCAGTGGGCTTAGTACGGTGGGATGGAGCTCTAGGCTGTGGGCCAAATCCAGTCACTTGTTTATCTCTATAGAGTCTATGAGATCTCAATGACTTTCCTATGTTTTAACTGTTGGGGGGGAAATTTCAAAAGACACTTGAGTTCATACTCCATGATAATTACATCGTGGCCTACTTTCAATGTCTAGAAATAAAATGTTACTGGAACACAGGGCAGGAGGTATAGCTCAGTGGTATATCACTTGCCTGGAACACACAAAAAACAAGAGCAGATTGAGACTTCTGTGTTCATTTCCTGGTCCGTGGCTGCTTCTGGCCTGCAACAGCAAAGCTGAACAGCTGTGAGACACCCGTAGAGCCTAAGTATGTGTCAGCTGGCCCTGTAAGGAAGGTTTCCCAACCTCTGCACTAGACTGTCCACCTTAAACACTACCTGGGGGAACAGTGCTGGCCAGGGCCTTTGGGGGATCCAAGGATCTAAGAGGGTGTCAGGGTCAGAACTGACAGTGTATGTCTGAGAGTACCAGGAGGAAAAAAGGCTGGGTCTTTGCTTCAGGCTCCCAGCAGACTCTTATCTATAATGACATTGTGTCATTTTAAAACCTAAGCCCACAGAAGGCAAATGTCAGAACCATACCCTGCCTCCTCACTAACCAACCCCATGTCATTCCCAAAATGTCAGAAATGAGTTTTCTTGGGGATCATTAGCACTCAGAAGAGCATCATATTCCACCCGTTATGAGACCAGCACACAGATTGCCTGACTAGTTCTTACAACACTGTTGACTCCTGGGAGAGCATCTCTCTCCCCACTGAACTGTTCGCTGTCTGTTCACCTGTTGGCATCCACGTCTTTTCCAGGAGTATTGGAGGCATTTCAAAAGTCATTTGGAAAATGTTCAGGTGGGCCTAACTGCTTCACTGTGTGAGGAAGGTAGAAAGGGCAGGGGATGCTCTTAATCAGCATCTCATCTACCTGTGGTACCCAAGTCAAGACACTGAGAAGTGCAGAGGAAACAGAAACTATTTTAACAAGGGAAGCACAGCTCTTGGTGAACACTATCATCCCACACATGCTCCCATGGCTCACACAGTGCCCCTGTCAAGGGCACCCTGGACTGCATGCAGTAGCACTTGGTGATTCTAAGAAGGCATACTCTCCCATGTAGTATAATATTGTGTCTTGCAAAGACTTGGTGAATTAAAAAAAAAATACATATTGACCATGGTATTGTTTTGAATGACAAGAAAATACAGATGATGTATTTTAACTTACTTTTAATTGTATGTACATGGGTGTGTTTTATTTACTTTTCTATTGCTGTGAAGATACCATAACCAAGGCAATATACAAAAGAAAGCACTTAGTTTGGGGCTCACAGTTCCAGAGGGTAGTAGAGTCTGTGATCATCAGCATGGCAGTCCAGGCATGGCAGACAGGCATGGCCCTGGTACAGTAGCTGAGAGGTTGAGATGATGACAACCATGAAGCAGAGAGAGAGTGCTAACTGGGAATGGTGTGGACTTTTGAAACCTCAAAGTCCCATACCCAGTGACACACCTCCTCCAACAAGGCCACACCTCCTAAACCTTCCCAAACAGTTCCACCAACTACAGACCAAGCATTCAAATATATGAATCTATAGGGTCCATTCTCATTCAGTCCACCACAGGGTGCCATGTGCATACCCAGTGCCACAAAGGCCAGCAGAGGACATTAGAACCCCTGGAACTGTAGTTACAGATGGTTATGAGCCATCATGTGGGTGCTGGGACTCAAACCAAAGTCTTCTGGAAGAACAGCCAATGATCTTAATTGCTGATCCATTTCTCTGGTAAAGGAATTGGTTGAATACTCTCAATAATGCTGTGCAGTGATTATAATTAGCTCATTATATATATATATATATATATATATATATATATATATATATATATATCCATTAAATTGCCTTGTAGAAGAATAGAGATACTTATGACTAAGAACAAAATGAAAGTTAAAATATAAACATTGCACGCACATACTTGTAAGAGAAAAATATTGACAAGTAGCAAAAGAATTCAGAAGTGTTGTATATTTTGGTGTATTTGAGACAGGATGTCATGTAATCCAGGCAGTCCTTGGGCTCTATGTATAGCTGAAGATGACCTCAAACTCCTTCCTGAACAATCCACCTCCCCAGTGTTGAGAGTATAGGCATGCACCACCAGAGTTGGCTCAGAAATTGTAATTAATATAAAAGAAAAACTACACTAGCCCAAACTTATGGGATACCTCTTATGTAACAGACATTGAACTAAAAGCCTAGTTTATGGTGATGTTTAAGCTTCACACCAATCCAAAGGCAGTTCCACAGCTCTTCCCATTCACACCGGAAGATGAAGACTCACAGGCCCACCAGGAACTCACTCAAGTTCCCATAGTAGGTGTGCTAGGGTGTGTAGCCAGTCAAAGGGTTCCAGAGCCAGGCTTTTATCCATTACATTTTCAAATTACAGCAATTACATCGAATTATGCAAGAAGTGGTTTTTTTCATTTCTTTATATGACTGCATTTTCTATATTTTCTACATCTCACAGCTTCACAGTTAAAAACGCATATAAAGTCAGGACAATTAGCCAAGTGCTGCACTATTACAGTTCAGTACACGCCTGCAGAATGTCTGTGGGACCCTCCCTCTTCTGCGCATGACCGTTCGTTCCAACATGAAAGTTTCTTTGATGGCCTTTGAGAAGCAGCCATGCTTACCACAGCATTCTAGTGGCCCCAATGCCTCTCTAACCACAGGCAAACTGGGCATCCTTCTGCCTGAGATTCCATCTAAGGCCTGGGTCCAGGGCCTTAAGGATAGGGACTGATGGCAGGGGATACTTGGCATCAGCCATCCTCAGTGGTTCCTCTACGCCTACACAAAGTCACCTCCACAGTCTTCCACCTGTCTTCTTTCCAGAAAGACTCTATCCCTGGTTCTAATAACTGTTTCCATTCAGGGCCAGCCAGCTGATAAAAGACAGATAAAACCAACTTTGCTAATAAGTTCTGGTCATGTTCACATTCTTCTTCACCAAAGGGCATTTTCTTCCGTGTTTGTTTGTTTGTTTGTTAAATGTCATTATGCTACATGTGTTGCCTGGCATCTACAAAGTTAATGGGTATAGGAGTGAAATCCTAAGCCTCAAAAGGTCTTGGTACGCACTGCCAACTCCCGCCCCAAGAACAAGACATGCCTTTGCCTAAAGCTTGGCCAAGGGCAAAGAAAATTATGTCATTGCCACAAAAGGCTTCCTTATCCTAAGGTAACAGATTTTCAGCTCTTGATTTCCCATCAATTAAACAAATAGACCACATAGGCATAATAACTAGCTTCCTTATTAAAAGAATCCACTGCCTCAGCATCCAGAATCATCTTCCCCCATTCAGCCTACTCCAGGGAACCTTCAAGGAGAGAAGATAGACGCTGGGGAAAGATGTCTTGGACTTGAGGGCTGGTTTTCCTACTTAAAACCTATGTAAGCTTGAGCATATCATTATATTCCTCCAAGATTCTTTCTCCCCTTAAAATGGAACCAATTAGGAACAAAAGCTTTCCTGCATGCCTCATGGCATCAACAGCATCAAAGGAGACCATGTATGATGATGTTTTTTAAAGTAATAAGACCTTTTTTAAATGAGCAGGAGTTTTAATTTGCATCCTTACAAATTCAGCTCTCATAGTAAATGATTCCAGGAATTGCCCACAACAGCATGCCAGAGAGCACAGGTATCGGATTGCACAAAATGAAAGTTTAACACATGCAAAAATAAATAAAATTAAGCCAAAAGTATTCAAAACTCTATGCCAAACAAGGAGGCAGGGACTAAACAAAGCTGGCAGTATTAAAATGCTGACTGCCTATCAGTGAGAATGGGTTTGGACCCTGCTCTGCCACTAGCAGGGCGTGCAGCCTCCAGCTGCCATACAAGACTCCTGATCTGCAGGAGAGAAGCACCCACAGAATACAGGCAGCTGTGGGAGGATCGGAGAACTAAAGGTCTGCAACACTCTTAGCATATGCCCGGCATATTGTGAACACTCTGTAAGTGACAGTTAGCAGGGGCTGTGGAGAAAACCGTGACCAACGCAGCCTGCATCACAAAGGACCATATTGTTGTGATTCATAGTTGGCCCAGCCAGACTGGAGAGGGATACAGCGAGGGAGGGATCTCTTTCCAGAGCTTCTAGACATCGTGCATGTAAAGTTTTCACTGTGGGGATTCAGAATCAAAACGGCTTTATGGAGGCAGAACTCTCTATATCTTGGAGCCTCTGCTTCTCATCTCGTACAGCTCTGGTGTGGGGAACTATGATAAGCGATTGGCAGTACTATTATTAAGGTGCACATGTATTTGATGTCACTATTTTTAAAGACGATGTGATTTCTGGGTTATTTGGCCCATAGTGTGAGCTATTATGTCACACTGCTGTCACACAGCAGCCCTGACAGGTCTAAAGACCGCTTGACAGACCCAGAGTACAGAACAGACTTGTGGGATATTGAGCCCCAGCTGGCAAGGGCCCAGAGCACCGGCACTGATTCAGGTTTTGTGGGTTCGGCCTGTGTAGAAAGCATGGGTACACAAGTGCATGATGGTTCTTGGAAGTCAGCCTGGACCAGCTGGAAGTAGATAGAAATCAATTTAATGAAAAGTTGCTACAAGGGTCTGCTTCTGTTCCCTTTCTCCAACCACAGCCTCAAAATCGAGATAATGTAGCCAATAGTCTGATCAGTCTTGAAAATTTCCAAAATTCAACAGGAAAATATTGGAAGTTAATGATAAATAATTCATGTTACATTACCCGGCAAATAGTTATAATGTGTATGTGTTTACTTTTTGTTTTTTATAGACTAAAAGGGGGCTCTACTTTATAATGTGTATGTTATATCAACTATTAAATATTTATATCACTACAGACACCATAATATCCACAAATGCACTATTTCTGCTCTTGTTTGTTAGGTTGCTGGATTAAAACTGCTCAGGTCTTTGTCGCTGGCTAGCTCTTTCTTTCTCCAATCTACAAGGCCATGGGGAGATTATAAACTCAAGGTCTCAAAGAATATAAAAATATGGGAATGAATTACAGGATTCCCAAAGTTCCCTCCAGTTCTGAAACCCTTTGATGGCATCATTACTATAACAGAAAGACTTCCTAGTAAGCAAATATTCCAATCCAGGCACTCTACTAAGCAGTTTCCATAAACCACAAGATTAAACTGTCATGCTACACAGTGGGGCAGGTGAGCCTCTGTCATAGTCAATTTCAGTTGTCACTTGACACACCTAGGAAGAGGTGACCTCAGCTAAGGAACGATCTTTACTGGAGTAGCCTGTGGGGCAATTCTGTGGCATGGCCCTGACTGCTAATTGCTATAGGAGGACTGAGTCCACTGTGCGTGGGAGCATGCCTAGCGATGTGGGCCTGGGCCACTGAAAGTGAACCTGGAACAAGCCAGTAAGCAGCAGCCTCTTCCATGGACTCTGCTTATCACACTTACACTATACTTCTTGCCTGGCTACTGGCCAATCAGCGTTTTATTTATCAACCAAATCAGAGCAACACACATTCACAACATACAGAACAACATTCCCATCAGGTGGGAGAGCTGGTCCTGAGGTCACAAGAGTGGGAGAGCTGGCCCTACCCCTCACCACCTGCAGCACTCGGGACAGTGATCCCTGCACCTCACCTGAGCAACACAATAGAGCTGGCCCTGAGGGTCCAAGTGTGAGAGAGCCAACCCTGAAGGCATGAAAGCAGAAGGGCCCACCCCTTACTCATTGTGGTATGGGGTGAACTAGTCTAATGTTGGAGACCAATGCTGGAGAGCTCAACCTGGTGGTGAGGATGAAGGAAAGCTGGTGGGATGACCAACCCTACAACTACCCAGGCCCAGAACTAGGGTTATGAGTTGGCCCACTCAACACCCATCCCATCTATGATCTGCTGGAGCACATGAAGGGACCAGTCCTGAAGACCCAAAGCTGCAGGATCTCCATGACACAGGGCAACAAGATATCCAAGAGGAGTCCCAGTGAGAGCCCAGCACTGATAGTGTAGCAGAAAGCAGAGGCCTCGAACCAGACTAATGACTCTTTGCAGTGAACACTTACAGGTAGATATATGGATAAAGGGGTTTACTGCGTGATTCACTGTGTCACACTACAGCTTCCAGGTTCACATTTTTCCTTTCCTTTTTGTTTTCTTTTTTTCTCTTAAATTTTATTTTACTTGAAGAGGGGGTTGCAAAGGGCAGAGGGTGAATACAAAGGGACGGAAAATTAAATGGGATTGAGATGAGTGATGTGAAAGACACAAAGAATAAATAAAAAGGAAAGTTAAAAAAACGAGAAAGAAATGATGACAAAATAAAATTGAGCAGAAGGTTGGCAGCATCTAAAGCTCCAGCTATTATCCACCTTTCCATCCTGTCCTCTGCTGAGAGGGTCTTTGTCTCTCATGCCCTATGGTGCCATTTCCCCACGTTACTTTGCAGCTCCACCTCAGGATTCGGAGAACGCTGATTTGCACTAGAATGATTCAGTTCCACTGGCTGCAGGCCTGCAGTGACAGAGAGTCAGTCTCACACTTCTTCATCTCACTATGGGCTTTGAGGACCCAGACAGTCAGAGCTCAGTACACATATGGGACCAGAAAATCATTTTTATCTTAAAATAGGTAAGGAAAGCTAATTAAGAAGCCAATACTAGCCACTCTTTTCCCCAAAGGATCCACAATATTAAAAAAGTAAAATAATAATTTAAAAAAGTTAAGAGTAAGAAGAATAAGAAATATAGTGCAAATGAAAACCACATTGAGCCCAAAGTTTGAAATCGGGCTACATCTGCCACTTCAAACTCTACCCAATATGGTCTCATATGAAATCATATTCAGGTGGTGTTAGTTTGAGCACAGTCAGTAGGCAATTAAAAAAAGCTCAAAGAAATAGATCCTAAGATGCTCCTAGTACTGGAATTAGCTATATATACTTAAAACCTCATAAATATCTTCAAAGAATTTAAGAGGGAAAAAAAAGTAGTCTTGAAACAGTAACTGGGGGAAGTGAGGGAGGGAGGTAGAATGGGGGATTCTAGAATTGAAAGTAGAAAAACAGGAAATGAAAATTTTGTTAAATAAACTTGGGGGCAGATTAGAAAGCCAGTCATGGTGGTGGTGGTAGTGGTAGTGACGGTACATGCCTGTAATCTCAGCCCTTAGAGCCGTGGTTCTCAACCTTCCTAATGCTGCAACCCTTTAATGCAGTTCCCCATGTTGCTGTGACCCTCAAACATAAAATCATTTCATTGCTACTTCATAACCATCATTTTTCTATTGTTATGAATTGTAATGTAAATATCTGATATGCAACCCTGAAGGGGTCACAACCCCCAGGTTGAGAACCACCAACTTAGTAGGCTAGGAGGATCATGGGTTCAAGGCCAATCTGGGCTACATAGCAAGACCCTGTCTCAAAAAAGAGAGACTAGAAATTACAAAAGAATAAGTTAGTAAACATTAAGGCATCAAGTTATGCCACCAAGTAAGTCTAAAATTGAAAGGAAGAAGAAAATTGAGCAGGAAAATGATTTTAATATTTCTAAAATTTATTAAAGAAAAAATTAATTTAAATGAGGATCTCTCGGTCAAGAGTGGTAGCATATACCTGTAACCTGAAATATTTGGTCACTTAGGAGTCTGGGGCAGGAGGATCACGAATTTCAGGCCTGCCTGGGCTACATGGTGAGATATTGTCTCAAAAAAGACCGAATTCTTCCACCTTGGAACTCAGTACTGCTGACATGAGTTGTGTTCATGTGTTCAAGACCTTGTTGTGATGACTGTTGTGAACAGAGCAATCTCCAGCAGCATTCCCGGCCTCTACTAACTAGATTATAATAATATCATCCTCAACCTTTAGTCCCAGAATATGTAGCCATGAATACTTCCAGACAAAGCCAAATGTCCCCTAGGAAAGCAAAATTATCCTTGGTTTAAAACTGCCATTATAGTTGGGTGGGGTAGCCCACGCCTAAGATGCCAGCACCAGGGAAGTTGAGGCCGGAGGATACCAAGTCCAAGGCCCCTCTGAAGAGATCCTATCAAAAGAATGGAGGGAAGGGGAAAGGGAAGAAGAAAAGGAAAGGAAGAGAGAAAGAAACAAACCCCAAGCAAGATAAATTACACAAAGAACCAACCTTAGACACACCAGAATCGAACTGCAGAAGCCAAGACTAATGGGGCAATCTTAAAGATATGCAAAGTAACAATGACACAAATGAGGACCAGCTTCTAATCAGAAGTTTAAAAAGATAGAATGAAGTTTTGACAGAAAACTATCGACCAAGAATTTTATAGATGGCAAAAATTCCTTTAAAAACAACTTAGGGTGAGCATGGTAGCACTCAAGAGGCTGGAGCAGGAAGACTGTGAGTTCAAGGTCAGCCAGAGTCATAGATTGAGAATCTGCCTTAGGAATTTGTTACCCGATGGTCTGCATTCTGAGGAATGCTAAACACTGTATATGTCGGTCTTATGGGATGGTTACCAGATGGGAATTTGTTTTCAGGAAACAAGTCACGATTCCAAAATGATGCGTGCCTAACACAAAGGATTGTTTTTCTTCTCTCAATCCATTTTGAAAGACAATTGTTTCCAGCCATAGTAAGATTACCAAAGCCCACCTTCCATTCCAGGCTAAGGCCTTCTCCAGGAGAGGGTTGCCAGCTCTTCTTTGTGTAATCTGTGGCACCTCCACCACTGTAAGGATGTGGACGGTCCTCGCTGACTGTGACTTTGCACCTAAACTGCACTCCTTACAGCCAGTATACAGTTTGGCAAGGAAACATGAATAATTCAAAGGAGGAAAGACTCATTTTGGATCATGATTTTAGAGGTTTGTGTCTGTGTCCGGCTAGCTCCTTTCCTTGGGGCCTGAGCTAAGGCAAGAGCATCATGGTCTCTAGGGACATGTTACCAGTGACTGACTTCTGCCAACCGTCCTCCAACATGCACGGTTCCTATGACCTTCCTATAGGGTTAAGCTATTGGTTATCAGAGCCCTTGTGTTCCAGTCATATCCCAAAGGCTCGTTAGCTCGCAGCCAAGCCTGTAGCACATTACCTGTGATGCCTTTTAGATTCAACCATAACATTGGGCTAGTAATTGCTGCCTTTTAATAATAGCATGTAGTTCATTTATATGCAGAACAACGACAGATGTGGTTAGAAGGAAACAGTATCTTGCTAATTCTTTTTCATTGCTCTTTCTATCCTTTTGTTTCTCTTTTCTTCTTTTTCAACTTTATTAGGATTAATCATATCATTTTAGTATGAAATTTCAATTCTTCTATTGGCTTTTCATCTATGTAAATTTTTTATTTTGAAGGGTAGTTTCTTCATTGGGTTATTGTAGATATTTTTCAGTAATCATTGTATATTTTAAGTGTGTAAATATCTGATGATTAAATAAGGAAGCCACATTGCCCAATGTGAAATCACAGGCAGAGCAGGGAGATGGAAATGACTTTACTCCTAAAGGTCATGTCCCTTTTGCCACACGCTTAACTAGAGTCTGGACTGGCAAGTTAAACAAACACATTAATCAGCACAAAATGCCATTCTTTGTCCCATAATCCTATCTGCCTTGCCTGGTTGTTCTCTGTTAAGAATGTGCTGTGCTGAGAACTAGGAGCCAATGCCCAGATGCTCGAGACAAGCCAGAGTGAAATGTCATGTGTAGTCATCAGTCATATGCCACTGAGCTCAAAGGTGTGTACATGTGCAATAAAGTATTTGGGAGATGGAAATGTAACTGGTTAAGCAAACCTTCACTTGTGTTAGTACAAGTATGCATGTACACATGTGTGTGCATATGTGACCATGGAGTTGAGAGGAAGGAGAGAAAGGAGGTGCAAGGTAGAGACGTAAACTTCAGGGTTGGTTTTCATTTGTTTTTTGTTTTGTTTTGTTACTTTGCTTTGCTTTTTAGACAGGATCTCACTATGTAGACCAGGCTGACCTAGAATTCACAGATATCGTCCTGCCTCTGACTCCATATTGCTGGGATTAAAGTATTTTGCCACCATGACTGACTAAACTCCAGATTTTTACTTTAAAAAAAAAAAAAAGCTGTTGGTATTTCAGAAACAATATATCCTTCCATTCTTAGATCTGTGTTTTTATATACAAGCACAGACAAATATTTGGGGTCATGTACCCACATACATGGAAGTCACATTATATTGCCTTGGGTCTTCCCATTTTTCTACTTAACAATGAAAGTTAATATTAAAAGCTATTAGTACTCAAGCATGGTTGTGCATGCCTGTTCTCTGGACACTCAGGGAGATCAAGACAAGAAGATTGAGAGTCTAAAGTCAGTCTGGTCCACCTCGTGAGACCTATCTAACAAAAGAAAAGATGCCAAGCTGGGGAAAAGTCTCGATGGGTTAAAGTGCTTGCCACGCCGGTGTGAGAACTTGAGTTTGGATCCCCAGAACTCACATAAAGATGCGTGCAGTAGTGTGCATATGTGACCACAGCGCTCCTACAGCAAATGGGAGGTGGGGACAAGAAAGTTCCCAGAACTCATGGGCAAGCTAGCCATGGTGTAACACAAAAATACCATCTCAAAAGGAGAGGGAGGTGGGGGCTGACACCCAAGGTTGTCCTCTGACCTCCACAAGTGCACCGTGGCACATACACAGATATGCACACTCATTAGCGCCTTCCTCTAATGTCACTCATTGGGCTTCATCATAATCATTAGATTGTTCCAGGATGCTCTGATCACCAGATGCACTACACATTACTCTAGAAAGGAAAGAAGAAGAGAGAGGATATCTGAATTGCAGCCTGGGTGGGGATGGGCTGAAAAGCTTTTCAAGCCAAGCCCAGAAAACAAGCAAAGGTCAAGAGAACACCACGCCAAGGTGAGAGCCATCATAACTAAAGCACCCCCCCCCCCATCATCACACTAGGGACCCTGCCAAGCTCAGCCAACACTGAAGAGTAGGTGCTCTGGTCCCTACTGAGCAGATGAGGAAGCAGGGAGCGGATCTGAGACAGCAAATCACATGCTTGGCTATCCACCAGCACCTCCTGCCATTCCCTCAGAGATGGAGAGGATGAAAAGGGTGTGTTAGAGAGGGTGACCTCAACTGGGAGGGTGAGTGAGTGTCCCTTTGTTTCCAGACTTGGAAGTCTAGCAGACGAGTGTGAACATTTACCAAACTCTCTCTGTAACTGCTTACAGAACTTGGTCCTCGCACTCACTCACTAATGGCAAAAATGCAGCGACCAGCAGATTTCCAAAGAGCTGTTCACAGAGCGCGTTGTCATGGTTCTGGCGAGGGGATTTCTGCAGGAACAGCACATCCTTTACTGTATATTTCAAAAGCCAGAATCCCACCCCAAGGCATCTGAAGGGAATTTCAAGGCAGATTTTTAGCATCAAATGCTCAAATACATGTGGACGTCTGTGGTAACTCACACAACACATAAAAAAATGTCCAATGAGGCTCAGAAAGCTGCAGGAGGACACACCCACATGCTGACTAAACAGGGAAGGGGCAATGTCAGAAGATGAATCTACAGACAGAAAAACCTCCACAGCAAGCACTTGAAAGAAAATCCACTACTTAACTACAAACAGAACTGGCTACAGAGCAGGTAAAGGCACTGGCCACCAAGCCTGACAACCAGAGTTCCATCCTGCGGGGCCCATGTGACAGAAGGTGAGCACTGACTACTTCGAATGGTCCTGTCATGCACTCCATGACATATGCACCCACACACATAAATAAATGTAATGAGAAAAATGTAAGACACCTGGCTACTGTTCCATTCCATGGGTCTCAATGACAAAGACAACTACCATTACTTATGGCCCAACTTCTGGCATGGTTTTGGTTTATGGAGACACTCTAGTAAGTGTAATCCTTCTCCCTTAAATGGACACACCAATTGCTGAGCAAATGCAGTCAGTGAGCAGGCTGGTGGGCTTCTGTGCTTAGCCAATCTGAATAGACAGTCAGGTCTAAACTATACTCACAGAGCCAATGATACACCCTCACCTGCTGAGCCACAGAGGATGGTTCCTACCTCCTCTCCAGGCCCCTCCCATGCAAAAATGATATTCTGTGTGCCACTTTTCCCAAAGAGTCTCAGCTCCAATGACAACTCCCTGAGAACCAGGAAAAGAGAAGCATAATTTGCAACAAGGATAGTAAGATTGAGAGGACCTAGGCCAGCTGGGCTTAGGAGTATGTGGTAGTTAGCCAAGCACTCGAGATGCTAGAAACATCAAGGAATTGAAGGTGAGACCCTGTGTTGAGCAAAAGAAAGAGAGAGAAAGAGGAAGAGAGGGAGAGAGAGGAGGAGGGAGAGGGAGAGAGAGAGAGTTTTTATGCTGCATGGATTTGAGGAGTAGAGAGGCCACACACTCAGGAAATGGTCTTGAAGAAGGAATCCTCATGTGTGCCTCATCCTGCCAGCCCCCTTACCAATCAAGAAAGGACTCTCCCCTGCTCCTACTGTCAGCCAGTTCATCTGGCTCTCTTCCTTGTTTAATTATACTCGAATAACCCTGACAAGGCTGGCTGAGCCTCACTGTAAATCATGACAGTGAAAATCCTAAAATAAAAGCAAGAATAATGACATGACCTCAATCTTGACATGAAGGTCCATTAATTGGAAATCATGGCCTTAATTGAATTCCAGGCATAGCGTTGCCATCTGGATTAAATTTTCTGAAACCTATTTCTTCATCTCTATCAAGATAACTGACATGAGCCAATGACAACTAAGCCAAATACTGAGCCCTGCAGAGTGAGACAGGTAATTGATTTACTTCCCTGGCATGCTAGCTACCCAACCATCAGATCAGTCTGAAGTCACGCTTTGAAGGGGCCAATCATCATCACTTGGACCACTCTGTTTTCTATATATTCAGCGATGTGATGTAACCTCTCTGAACCTTTGTTTTGAGATAACAGTATTAAAATAATGAAACACACACAAAGAGAGACATAGAGAGATAGACAGTCAGACAGACACACACACACACAGAGAGAGAGAGAGAGAGAGAGAGAGAGAGAGAGAGAGAGAGAGAGAGAGAAAACAGCTTCCCCATCATGGAATCCAACTGTTTTGATCGCAGCAAGATCCAGTTACCAGAAGATGACTGATGAATTACTGAGCAGGACTTAAGAAGCATTATTTCGTCCACCTCCTGCCTGTTATTATTCTGGTTTCTCAGAGCATCTTATTAAAGGGATTGAAAAAAAAAAAAAAGAAGTGGCCATCATCACCCTATCTTCCCTTTTTTCTTTTAATGGAGGAAAGAGTTACGTGCCCCCCCTTTTTACAAGCTGCACCCTGATTGGCTACAAAAAAAATGATGCCACCAATAGAATAGAAAAATCAGTCCCACCCGGCACCTCCATGAGCTCAAGGCTTCATCTGTCTTTGTTTGACATTTGACTTGATGCCAATGTCTCTTCTGTTTCCTGCAGTCTGCCTGTGAGCTTGTGTCTGGTTTTGTGTCAAAGACATGCGTGCCAACACAGAGAAGTGAGTAAAGAGGAGGAAGGCTGGAGGCTTTCTAGGGATGAGTTACATTATAAGATGTGTCTATAGCACATACTGAAGCCCGGACATCATGGTATTTCTTCTCAGAATTGGGCACACTGAACATGTATTAGAGGCATGAGAGCTGAGACAGGAAACTTAGAGGTCTCCGCCCCAAGAGGCTACAAAGCCCAATTGACCTGAAGGAGACAGTGTTTGGAACCACTGGGAAAGGTGTGGAGATGGCTCTGTTGAAGGCTTTAAGACAAACTTAAGAATGAGCAAGAATGAAGTCAAGAGCAAGAATGAGTGAAGACCTGATGTATGTAAAGTGTTCAACACAAGGCTTCCCAGAATGAGCAGTCTAAAGAAGGATATGAGACTGAACTGAACTGAACCTGCCAAGAAACCAAAAGCTCCAATTCACTTTTCCTTTTTTCCCTTTCTTCTTCCTTCCTTCCTTCCTTCCTTCCTTCCTTCCTTCCTTCCTTCCTTCCTTCCTCCTTCCCTCACTCCCTCCCTTCCTTCTGTGAGTGTATATGTGTCTGTGGCATATGTACATGTTTGTATGGGAATGGACACCTGTGTGGGGTACATGTGCAACTGCATGTACTTGCATTCGAAGGCCAGAGGTGACATTAAGTATCTTTCCCAATCACTCTCCACTGTTGCTAATTTTCATTGCACTTATTCATTTATTTATTTGTCTGTTTATGTGAGGTAAGCATGTGTGTGTGTGTGTGTGTGTGTGTGTGTGTGTGTGTGTGTGTTACAGTCACATGTAGAGGCTAGAGGACAACAGGAAATGCATTGTAAGCAACTTCCAAAATTCTGAAAATGAATGAATCCTCTAGAGTCTCTTTCTTTAAAATGAATCTTTTTTTAAATGTGTGTGGGTGTTTCACCTGCATGCATGTCTGTATACCACAAGCATGCTGTGCCCTCAAAGGCTAGAAGAGCTGATCTGATCCCCTACGACTGGAGTTACAGATGCCTATGAGTCATTATATGGGTGCAGGGAATTGAACCCAGGATCTGGGGAGAGCAGCCAGTGCTCTTAACCACTGAGCCATCTCCAGCCCCAAGAAACTAATTCCACAGCTTTGCTGTCATGATCCAATCACCTTCCAATGTCCCCTCACCACATCCTATCGATTTCAACATACAATTTTTGGGTTGGGGAGCACAACTATTTAGTCCCTAGCAAGCAGGACATGAAACAGAAATCAGGTCACACAGCCAAGCCTCTTCTCCATGTCTGTCTCACTCAAAAGCCTGTGTTCTTCTCGTGACATTACTGCTTTCCTGTGTGTTTGTTAAAAGCCTAAAACACGAAGGGAAATAGGTCTACGTGCAAGTGGAGAAGCAGGTACTGCCTGATGTCTGCCCCATGAGTGATCTAAGGAGATTTTCAAGACCAGACACCCAGCTGGGGGGGGGGGGGGGGGGGGGGGGAGCTGCTGAGCAGCAATGGCTGGAAAGGAAGACACAAATTAATGAAAACCGCCAGCCAGATCTTTAATAGGCAGGAGAAGAAAATGGAGGTGAGGGCTCTAATCTTGTCCCCTTCTTCAGATTCACAAAAGGAAAGAGGGCAGGACAGGAGGTTTTTCCTAAAGAGTCTCCTTGAGTTTCCTAGGCTTACCCTGAGCCCGCACATGTGCGCGCGCGCGCACACACACACACACACACACACACACACACACACACACACACACCACATTGTCTTTAGGGTCTGCATCTATTCACTTTCACTCTTCTGTTCACCAGATGTGAGCACAAACGTCCTCAGTGTGGCAACAGAGTCCAGGATGGGAGGAGCAAGGACCCAGAGAGCAAGCTGCAACGCACAATTCGCTCTCCCCACCAGCAGGCTTTGGAAACTGCTCACTGTCAAATCTCTCTGAGGTAGAAAAGCACATTCTCACTGACAAACCCAAGGTCAAAGCCACCTCAAAGGCAGGTGGCTGTGACTGAAAAAATTCCTAAGTCATTAGAGGAATCTGGTCTCCCTCTGTGTCCTTTAGATCCCAGGCAACATGACCAGGATTCACAGGCTCTGAGATTTCAAAGGCCGGCACTGACAATCCCAACAGGAGTCTGGGTAAAAGGTGGACAGCAGGCAAGGTTGAAAGCATGTGCCTTTCCATTTTGCACAGAATGTCCTCTGCAAAGAATGGCAATGGTGGGTTGCCAAGAGCTTTGTAAGGCTTGATGTCCTTCAACAGGGGAAAGCAAGTTTTCTACAGAACCTTTGTGCACACGGGGTGAGGGTGACTCAGCCCTTACATTCAGGATCAGGTCTACTCAATGCCTGGACCAAGCCTATGGATGATTATAACTGTACACAGTCAAGCACAGTGGCCCCGGGGATGCTGACCTTCCCTGGGCTCCCGCTAAGTGTCAGATAGAATAAGAAGCTGCATATACAGCATCTTCCTCCACTCTTTCAAAGGCTTGGGAGCAAAGGCCACATCAGTCCTAAATTACAGGTGTGAAGAAGATGTTCGGGGAGGTTATAGAGCCTGTCAAAGCTAAGAGGCCTGCAAGCAAAGGAGCAAGGAGTTGCCAGGATCAAGGATCATGCTTGACTCCAGACGGCCTGACTTTGATGAAGCCAGGCCACTATATCCGAACAGCAGAGTTCCAGCTAAACATGGGCAGTGGGAGGGGTTGCACTATAATTCCGGCATTCAAGAAGCTGAGGCAAAAGGGGTCCAGTGGGGCTGGAGAGATGGCTCAGGTTAAGCACACTGGTTGTTCTCCCAGAGGTCCTGAGTTCAATTCCCAGCAACCACATGGTGGCTCACAACCATCTATAATGCCTTCTGGTGCTGTCTTCCAGTGTGCAGGCACATATGCAGGCAGACTACTGTATACATAATAAAAATAAATAAATAAATCTTTTAAAAAAGTAAATCATTGGGCTGGAGAGATGGCTCAGAGGTTAAGAGTACAGACTGTTCTTCCAGTTCCAGGTCCTGAGTTCAATTCCCAGCAACCACATGGTGGCTCACAACCATCTGTAATGAGATCTGGCGCCCTCTTCTGTGTACATAATAAACAAATAAACAAACAAACAAACAAACAAATAAATAAATCTTTTTTTAAAATGGGGGGGGAGGTCCAGTGGAGGCTACAGAGTAAGTTCAAGGTCAACCTGTGCTACCTAGTGAAATTTTGTTCCTAGATGTATATGTGTGTGTATATGTCCATATGTTTTCTGAAACAGCACAATGTCTGTTGCTGCTGAGTATGGAAGCGTGATTACACAGCCTCAACTCTGTCAGCTTACTTTGCCAAGAATAGCCAGCCCTAAGTAAAGGTCCAGGGGGAGCAAGGGAGAGCCACAGAGGAACTACCATTTATTTACTCAGCACTTTTCATCTGCCGGGAGCATTAAGTCACATTTAATCCTTCCAACGCCCTGCTGAGGCAGATCTTCTCACATCTGGGCCTAGTAAGGCTAAATAATTAGATAACAGGCCGCACAGCTAAGAAATACAAGGTCGGAACAGACCCAGGTCTGCCCCCCCCCCCCAAAGCCACACCCCTTTTGCTGTCAGCCTGGGGGGGAGAGACATGCGCGGGCCTCACTGTAGTCATCAGCTGCAGATGGACGGTTACAGAGAAGACTGCACAAGATGAACCACACAGCAGAAACGGCTGCATACTAGAGGTACCCATCTCTCCCCTCACCAGCCACCATTGCTGTTCTGACAGAAGGCTGGTCTCACCACTAGCACAGGGTCAGCACAACAGTGCAGCCCCAGCCTTCGTCCCAGGATTCCACATTAGACGCCCATCACTCCCAGGCCTGAGTCCAGACACTGGGGGTATCTCCCTCTGACCCATGAGGGTCATGCACAGATCTGAATCCCAAATGTCAGGGTACCCTGAAGTAAAGGACTCCTTGGGTGGACAAGGGAACTGAATTTCCTGCTTACCATGATCCCCCTAATGCCCAGTCACCCCGTGATTCTCAGACTACATAACCCAAGGAAAATGTGACTTAATCAACTACACAGCAAGTACAGGTAAGAACATCACCAAAGTGTATGGTGGGGAGGGGGTTGGCTGGAATCGCCACTAATGGCAGCACTGTCTGTGGAACAAGAACACTCATGGCTCCATAGTGATTCTTGTTCTTTCTGCTCTGGAAGCCCTGGCGATGACTATTATATAATGGGCTGGCCAGCTGCAAATGCCTTCTGTCATTTCTCTTCACTTGGCATTGACCTCAGCTGACTGCCTGCTGACTAACCTCTGCCCAGCAGCCCTGTTTGTAACCTTTAACCATAAACCTCTTGCCTGTAACTCCCGGAAGATGGGTGAGATGAACACAGTGCAGCGTATGTGCTCTGGCCCACCCAGCCCCTGGAATGGGAGCACATGGGAAGCAGGCAGGACTGAGCAGCCTTGGCATCAGGCAGTGTGTGCACAAACGTCAGCTCAGCACTTTGCTAGCCATTCCCGCCCCCCCCCCCTTTTTTAAATGGGTTTTCCCCCACATAATATATCCTGATTATGGTTTCTCCTCCCTCTATTCCTCTCAGTTCCCCCCCCCCTCCCCTCCAGGCCCACCCCCTTTCTGTCTCTGAGTAGAAAAAAAATGGGCTTCTAAGGGATGATAACAATAATAAAATAAAATGAAAACCGACACATTGGAATTGGACAAAACAAACAGAAGGAAAAGAGCCCAAAAGGACCAGGAATTCCATAAGAACACAAAATTGGAAGCCATAATATACATGCAAAGAACCTATAGGGTAAATGAGAGAATAATATATATAATATATATTTAATATAATATATGTATATATAATAAAAAATTTTTTAAAAATTAGTGAAAAGCCCTGACATGACATTGTGAGACAAGGAGCCTCTAAAAACACCGTCGAGTTTGTTTTCTGTTGGCCATCGACTGCTGGGCATGTGGCCTACCCTTAGTGAGACTCCCTTGAGAAGGAAACTAAATTTTTATTTGTAAGTGGTTATCAGTTGGAGATTGCTTATGAGTTAGGGATGGGGGCATGTGTCCACTTCTCATTTCAGCTAGCTGTTTCTTTAGATAAACTGCATAAAACTTTTGGGCTCCTCCCACAGCCCAAAAGATGGGATGACACTATCTACCTCGTGGAGCTATTCTGAGAAGCAGAGACAAGTGCATGTCAATGACAGCCGTGTTGGACTGGGAAGGCAGCTCAGTGGGTAACGTGACGGTGTGCATCATGAAGACCTGAGCTCCAGTCCCAGAGCCCGTATGAAAAAAGCCATGCGTGGTGGCACCGTCTTGTAATGCCAGTTCTGGAGAGGTGGAAACACGAGGCTAGCCCACTGAAAAAGCACCAAGCTAATGAGAGACCCTGTGGTGGTTTGAAAAAGAATGGCCACCATAAGCCCACAGGGAGTGGCACTGTTAGGAGGTGTGGCCTTGCTGGAGTAGGTGTGGCCTTGTTGGAGGAAGTGTGTCACTGGGGGAAGACTTTGAGGTTTCAGACGCTCAAGCTAGACTCAATGTGTCTCACTCTCTTCCTGCTGCCTGCTGATCCAGATGTAGAAATCTTAACTACCTCTCCAGCATCATGGTCTGCCTGGGTGCCTCCATGCCTCCATGATGACAATGGACCTCTGAAGTGTAAGCTAGCCACAATTAAATGTTTTCCTTTAGATGAGTTGTCATGGTCATGGTGTCTCTTCACAGCAACAGAAACATTACCTAAGACAGACTCTGTCTCAAAAAACAAGCAGATGTTTCCTGAAGAAAAACATCCAAGGTTAACCACTGGTCTCTATACCCATGTACACAAGCATCTGCACACATATGTGCATACACACACATAAATTAATTAATTAATTAATTAAAGAAAAAGAACTCACTGTTGTACCTGCCTGCTATTAATTTGTGTGTATCACTGAGCCCCTCCATTGTGGGAGGCTCTTCTATAGGCAGTGGGAAAATAGAAGGCGAATGCATGGTTGCCACCTTCAAGCTTTGCATAATCTATTGACTGAGAAACATAAACAAAAAGGTGCATAATGCCATGTAGGAAGAACAGTGCTGTGCTCAGCATATCAGAGGCACTCAGCAGAGGGCACCTGAGGACAAGGACAGAGGCATGGATGAAAAGGCAGGCCAGGTTGTTCCATCCTCTCCATCAGTCAGTGCACACCACTAGGTATCAACCTTGATCCTAGTCTCGTGTTTTGTATCCAACATTTCAGAAAATACTGCCTGTTTCACCATAGAAGCTAGTCACAATCCAGCTCCAAAGCAGAGGAGATGAGGGATGACAGATTTACATACGCTAACAACTAAAAAGAGTCACCCATAAGAGAGGGACCAGAGTAAGCAGACAGAGCTAAGTCAGGTTTCTTTCAATACAGTTGTTGCACAAATTGGAATCAGGAAATACAGATAATAATCATTCTACATAATTGTAAATGTAAGTTTTAAGATAACTTACCCAAAGTAAAAGTAACATGAAACAAATGAACTCAGTAAGTACATGGTGGATGATATAACCATGCAGAGAAATGATCTCAAGTGACTTGATTAAATAATTTGCTAAAGTGAAGTCCACTGATCCTCCCAAAAGTATGAAGCAATTTAAACTATCTTGAGTTGAGCTGCTACTGTATTCTATGACTGTGTATCACTGCATAAAAATAAGTCATTATGTAGCTGTAATTAAGATGGGGGTGGCTAAAGAGATGGCTCAGCTCTTAAGAGAACTGACTGTTCTTCCAGAGGATCCAGGTTCAATTCCCAGCACCCACATGGCAGCCGCAGCTGTCTGTGACTTCAGTTCCAGAGGACCCGACACCCAATGGCAAAACACCAATGCACATAAAATAAAAATAAATAAATTTTTTAAAATAGATTTGAGATACAGGGCATACAAGAGAGCTATATCATTAGGATCCATGAGGTATTTTATCATTTAAGAAGTTATTTGTAGTACTGTCCACTAAAAAGACCTAGACACTGCTGCCCAGGAGCAGCGAGCATCCCTCCATGGAGACTGTGACCACAAAATACCACCTCCCTCTAAAAAGAACGAGGGTTCTTTGAAAACATGATCCTCAGAGCAGTGCAGCTGATCACAAATCAGGAAACACTGCAAAGGAGTTATAAGCCAGCAGAAGGGGCTCTGACTGGCCAAGAGTGATACTGTTTGAGCATCAATGAAGTGCTAACTGACATTAAAATATTGTTTCATAGTAATAGTAAGATAAAGAAACTCTCAGTCATCATTGGAAATACAAGGGAATCCATTTTTAATTTTTGAGAATGTAAAAAGAAAAAAGAATCAAGCCTTTTTCCCTGTCTTTACTAAATAAATTGCTCAAATATCTGATGAGGAAGAATTTCTCCTTATTGAAGTATCCCATCTGTTCTAATTTTGTTTCTGCCACTATGATAAAATACCCTGATGAAGAACAGCTTTTGGGGAGACAAGGTTCATTTTAATTCACAGGCACGTGCCCATTGTTGCAGGAAGTCACAAGCAGCAGCAGGAGCTACATCACATTCACAGTCCAAAGCAGAAAGAAATGAATGTAAACATGCTCGCTCGCTCGCTTACTGCACAGCATCATTTCTTCGCTCTTACAGTTCAGGACCCTACCCTTGCCTAGGGAACAATGCCACCCACAGTGGCCTGGGTCTTTCCATAACAATTAACTTAATATGATCTTCCCCAGACATTCCACAGGCCAGGGCAAAGGTGGGAGTGATTCTTAGGAAAGAGTCTGTGTGGGAACTAAAGACTTGCTCTGGAGTAGCAGTGAGCCACCTCCCTATGGACTATGGGTCAGAGTGGCTCCTGAGGCTCCCACAACAATGCAAGCTATTGCCACTTCTGCTGGCTGCCAAGTCGACTGCTAAGACTATTGCTGAGGACACCACACACTGGTTACAAGACATAGCAAAAGATCAAGCTGAAACTGAGCTAGAAGCTGCCTGCCGGCTGACAAGCCTTCTTAGCACCAGAAATGGCCACACAAGCTGCTGAAGGGAAAGTTTTACCAATCTTGTAGATCCTGCAAGTTGCACTGTTGACCTGCTAGGCAAGAAGGCCTACTGCTGCGATAGTGGCAAGGGCATTATGGGGAAACTAAATGCCTTCTGATTGGATCTGAGAACTGCCCCATAGGAAGGAAAACACATATGGTATAGTAAGCTCAGTCAAAAATCTCTGGTTGGGGAAGTCACAGACCTGAGGGAGAACCTGCTACCGCTACTTTGTCTGCTAGACATAATGAGCCTGTCAAACTGTCTTATAGATATTTTTGTGTGTCTCCATAGTGCTATTGGCAGCTTTGGTTGGAGGTTTGTTTTTGCAGTGGACGGCAGTTACTACAGAGACTCACAACTGGTCAGAGTGCTGAGAATAACTGATTGTTGAAAGCTGATCCCTACAGTGAATTTGTACAACCCTCCCATGGCTCAGATAACATCAGGAAGAGGAGATGGAAAGAATGGAAGAGTGGGAAAAGCTGCAGTGGAGTGCCTTCTTTGGGGCATGACCCGGCCATGGCATCCTTCAGCTCTCAGCAGCTATGATATCAGCACAAGATCTGCACAAGATTGGGTCTGTCGACGTTCTCTCACAGGTGGACAGGGAGTCCTGAAGACTCATCACCCTCTGAGGCTATAATGTAGTTCATGGTAGCTAGGAAAGGGAGGTTTTCTTCAGCTGTGTGGCTACTGACAAGGTGCTCCTGACAGATAACCCCTCACCCACGCTCCTGTAAGGGAGGAAGAGGGGGGATGGAGAAGAGAGAGAAAGAAAGAGGGATTAGAATATTTGTTTAACTATGTAAAGATGTGTTGCTGTTTCACCTTGCCTGTCTAAGGCACCTGATTGATCTAATAAAAAAAAAAAAAAAGCCAAATGTCCAATAGCTAGGCAGAGGAAAGATAGGCAGGCTGGTGGGCAGAGAGAAAAGGGAAGCCAGCCAGGGGCCAGCCAGCTGAGGCCCAGCCAGCCAGACATAGAGGAAGCAGAAAAGCAGGATAGACAGTATGTAGGTTAGGTAAACAAGCCTTGGGGCAGCATATAGATTAATAGAAATGGGTTAATTTAAGTTTTTTTTGTTTGTTTAAAAAAAAAAGCTAGCTAGAAACAAGCCTAAGCTAAGGCAAAACATTCATAATTAATAATAAGTCTCAGACTCATGGTTTGGGGACAGGCAGTCCAAGAAAGCCTGCTGCATTTGGACCCTAATATGGGGCATGGATTTCTACATAGGAACTGAGAAAGCTGGGGGGAAAAACAATTCCCA
Organism: Onychomys torridus; assembly: GCF_903995425.1. NCBI lineage: Eukaryota > Metazoa > Chordata > Mammalia > Rodentia > Cricetidae > Onychomys > Onychomys torridus. The sequence goes on from NC_050444.1 coordinate 119,115,894, forward strand.
ACACAATTTCCTAGTAGCCTTGTGCTCATAGCATACAGAGGTGCAGCTATGCTGTATGGTGAGCACTTGAGCAGCCAGCACAGTAAGTAGAAACGACAAGCTAAGTAAAAACACATGCCACGGTGCAGGCACCAACTTCCTAGAGCTGGGGCAGTTAAATGCAGCTCCCAGTTCAATACAGCTCCCAGTTAAATGCAGCTCTCAGCCAGGCACATAGGGTGTAGAGCTTGGCTCTCATGGACCCAAGTAGGTCAGAGCCAGTCAGTCACCAATGCAAAGGCACACAACAAGTTTAAGATGTGGCTCATATGATCCAAGAATGCTACAGGTTCACAATAAAGTAGATCCAGACCAAAAAAACAAACAAACAAACCAACAAATCCTCTAAACAGGCTACAGTGTAAAAATGTGTGTAGGCACTTAAGAAAGAAAAGAAACGGGTATAGACAGTCATAGGAAAAAAGTTTAAAAATAATAAAGCCTTTAAAGAGAAAGTAAAATAATATAAAGGGGGAAAAAGCCACGTACAGGTAGGAAATACATAGGGAGTCAGGATCCTGTATCACCATACAGGATTATGTTGGCTTTGAATTTTTTTTCATGTTGATGAGTGAACAACAGCTGCTGAAAGACATTGGATTATAAAAGGGACTGCTGAATTAAACCAGCCTAGATACTTTAGGGATGTCTTAACTTTAAAATGGAATTCAGAAAATGTATTGTGTTGGAGGAGAGGTTATGCTTTTGTTTCCACAGGAAATGAAAGGCTGTGGATTCCTTGAAGGTCAATAAAGAGATTAGGTTTGATTAGGGGAGAGCTCCTGAAAATATTGGCTACAGACATAAAGAAATAAACCAAGAAAAACTATAAGACAGGTGATAACATATATTGACCCTCTGCATGGGAACAGTTCTGAGAATGAACAAGAAATGTTACAAATTATCTCAATTTTCTCGGGGTTACCTAAAGATGCTGTTCCCCTCCACACACACACACAGACAATAGTAAGCAGTCTAGGAACACAACACCCACATTCCCAATAGGTAGGGTGGGTAGTTTTTGGTCATTCTGTGGGTTATAGATGTTTGTCATCATTTGTGGGGGGATATAGCACTATAGGATACAAAGATAACTACTAAACTCAAATATTTTACATTGGTATGGGTTTGGGTATATTGATACAAATTTAAGCTATTTTTGTTATACTGTATGTATGTTTCTACTCTTGTTCAGAGTATTATGATTATACAGCTCATTTTAAAATATAATGTGTGATTAAGAAATGCAGGTTAGTTAGTCATCTATAATATTCACACTTGTAGTCATATTAGGTATGTTTTCAAGGTTAAACAGATATAGTATAGATAGATAGGTGGTCTACAAATGCTTCAGAGACCTATAGAATATGGCATTTAAGATATTTAATAACCTAAGGCTTTTCATAACAGCAAGACATGTCTCCTCCTGGCAGCACCAGTCTACTTCATAAAAGGATGATAGGGATTAAAGAACCTCCATATGGAGTTTGCTTTCACTGTGGCAAAGCTAGACATTTGAGCAAGAAACTGTCCTTGCCTTGACTGCTGACAGTCCAAACCGGACATGCAGGACACAAAGGAAACCGACTGCTGAACTTTGCCAAGACAAAGCAGGACAGTCCTTCAAAATTTCTGCTTCATAGAAAAGTCTGCCAAGAAAGCCTGCTACAGGGTAAGAACAAACAAAAAGAGAAAGCATGACAACAGAAAGAAGAGTGGGAAGAAGGGGAACAGCAGGAACTGGGGCGAGAAGAAGGGGACTATGGAGAAGAACATGATTAAAGCACATTATATACATGTTTGAAACATCCCAATGGATTCCATTACATACAATTCATATATGGTAATACATGTTTAATTAAGCCCTTTAAGGACAGTGATCCTATGGCAAATAAGGCTATGGGGCAAGAGTAGGAGGATCCAAAGATACCCAAGAGTTATATTTTCCAACCCCATGTTCACAGAAAATCTAAATCCCAACTCACCTTTTTTGTATGCTATACACTCACTACTAGCTCGAACCTCAGCCCAGGCCACTTTCCTCTCCACACACCGACTACCAGTTAATTCCTCATTCCAAGCCTTCTCTGTCTATAGACCCAAACACTAACCAGTAGTTCAGTGCCATTCCATCTCTACACACCCACTCCCAGTTAGAATCTTAGTTTCAGCCATTTCCATCCCTAGCCTCTGATCAGCCAGCTAACTGGCCCCTGCAGTCTGCCCTGTACCCCTCCCTTCACATAGAGATTGCTATAACACAAATCTTATTGCACCAATCTCTTCCCAGAAAATTCCAAGGACCTATCATCCTTCATTCCTTTGCTCTAATCCCAGGAAACTACAAGGAAATGTCCCCTTAGCCTATACTCTCCCTTTCTTCAAGAACAGCAGTTCTCAACTTGTGTTGAATGACCCTTTCACAAGGGTCACATATCAGATATCCTGCATATCAGATATGTACATTACAATTATTAACAGTAGTTGTGAAGTAGCAATGGAATAATTTTATGATTGGGGGTCACCAAAACATAAGGAACTGTATTAAGGGGTTGCAGCATTAGGAGGGTTGAAAACCACTATTCCAGAATCTTTCACTTGCTCAAGTGCTCTCCATGGTGGCAGGGTCATCTTGAAGCTTCCTCTGCAGCAAAGGTTCTGCAGGTAGCATGCCTTACATTCTGTTCTTTGCCCAGAAGATGCATGAAAGAACTCACACTCCTCAGCCTTGCCACAGGCTGTCAAGCTTAAAAGGTTTTGGAGTCTGTGTGCTAGTTCCACTGTCAAATGTGGTTATATCTAATATTTGCAGTCATCATGTCTGCCTTAAATATTTTTTGTGAGTATAACACTGCCTTGGAAATTTCCTTTTCTTTTGACATGGTTTTGCTATTGTGTTCTCCAAAGAAATGATAGTTGCATACTCTAATAACAACATTGCCACATTTTTCTCAATTATGCTGTCTGAGAACATTCAAAATTATCTTGATGGGATGACTTGGTAATTTTGTATAATGCTTTTGGTTATTTCATAAAGATGCTTCTCATTTTAAAAGGTCATAGCACATAATCCATAATGATTTTCTAGGCTCTGCCTTCTACTTGGGCACAAGATAGCATTGAAGACTAAAGCCTGGGGGAAAACAACAAATAATCCCAAGGTGTTCTGGTTTGTGGGACATTCTGAAAAGGGTGAGGGTGGAACAGAATTTGTAGTTTTTTTCCTTGAATGTTTAAAACAATACCAGTGGAGGAAATGACCCCCAAGCCATTATTCTAATGATGACAGTGATGTTTTGGCAGATGTTAAACTGCTGTTTCTTAGCAGTACCAACCACCTGCACAGTGGTTTCTGGGTGGGACTACTGATTCCATTACCTGCTATCCTGTGACCTTGGGTAAATCACCTAACCCTTGGGAAGCTAGTCTACTCACCCATAAAATGAATATAGTTATACACTGCTCATGACCAGTTAGAAAATTGATGGGAAATGATGTCCATCATTTTATAAACCAAAAACAAAGCATGGGCATTCTTATTGTGGTCACTGCCAAACAGTAATATAATCAGAAGACAATGCTCTCCCAAGCTTCAGCATTCTACCTGAGTCTGTTCGTCCTACCCGGCTGGCATTTTCATTGTGGTGGGAAACACATCAAAAGGCTCTCTGCTGATCCCCTGCAAGGAACAAGTCCAGAATGTACTTTTAAATTCCTACCATTAATTTTAGGCTTGGGTTCTTTTTGCTTGTTTTTAAAGAGCCTGTTGACTTGTTAAAATCCTTAATGGGAACAGCTGAGTTAACATTAGATTAAAAACCCAAGTGCCCAAACTGAAACAATGTCCCAATCTGCTAGTTATTGATGGCCATCAGCCAACCATGCACATCTGTGAGGCTGCAGCATTGTAAATGGAAGAATATGCCATTGTTTCCAGAGCAGCTCAGCTCCTCTGTCAACAGAACACTCCAAGTTTCCTATAAATTCTGGGTTTAGAATTCTGATGTGATCATTTAATTTCCAACCTATTCACTCGTTAAATGGTTTTTAACTGGAAACAAGAATCCAAATATTTTTACAAAACATCACCAATATTGAAAAACAATGCAGCTTTCTTATATTCAGAGACCCAGTGGCTCTGAAAGAAGTCCTGAAGGAATGTTGTTGAGTCGGCCACAGTCAAGGTGAAGGCAATTAAGTGAAAAAGACCAGCCCTTCATCAAGACAGCTGGTGACCATTCTTCCAATGTGTCCAAAGTAGAATTTTTTGGACAAGTGTGATGGCATTTACTCTCAGTTTCATTGAGGCTTGCCCAAAACATCCACTGATGCTTGGAAATGGATGGTGCTGTTGGCAATGTGCCTCAGCTCCTGTCCAGTAGCAAATGAGCTCTACATCCAAGTCTCAAACTGGCACTGAATTACTTATCTCTTTCCCATCTCCTAGGAATCTGTGTTTGCTGTTCCTTTCAGGGACCTCTTCCTCACTTTTCATGATCAACTCCTTCCCGACCTCCATCAGCAGATCCCCTCTAAATGCCACCATTCCCAAAAGGCAGCATCTCTCTCTCTCTCTCTCTCTCTCTCTCTCTCTCTCTCTCTCTCTCTCACTCACACACACACACACACACACACACACACACACACACACACTACCCAGACTTTAGTTATTATGAAACATCTAGCTTTCCAGGGCCCCTCCTATGTACTACCTAACCCTGATTTGGGTTAGAAAAGCCAGTTTACAGCAGGAGGTGGTGGCACATGCCTTTAATCCCAGCACTCGGGAGGCAGAGGCAGGCGGGTCTTTGTGAGTTCAAGGCCAGCCTGGGCTACAGAGTGAGTTCCAGCAAAGGCACAAAGCTACACAGAGAAACCCTGTCTCGAAAAACAAAAAACAAAAAGAGAAAAAGAAAAACCAGTTTACTACTATAGAGATGTGTTTTCTTCATAGAGTGCCTGATTCTTGATTTTGGATGCATGACCCATTCACCATGCTGGTAAAGAAGAGGATGCAAAATGTAAAAAAGCAAAGCTGTCACCAAATAAAAGTCTAACAAAGTCCAAGAACAATCAGAGTCTATGATCTCTAACCAGTGCAGCAAGGCCAGCAACAGGCCTGATATCTGGTCCCAGGGCACAGTGAGAGGCCTCGTAAGGCCATCCCCACTAACGTTATGGACATGAGGCATCAAGCAAACTAAGAATTCCAACTTGGCATCACACCAACATGTGGCCAAATCCCAACTCTATGTCATGTAACTATGATATGCCTCTGCCCCAGTTTTCACACATACACACACACACACACACACACACACACACACAAAGAGATATCTCAGTCTGGCAAGATGGCTCAGTGGGTAAAGATAACCCAAGTTACCAAGCCTGACAACCTGAGTTCTACTCCTAGAACTCACATGATATGATTGAGGGGAGAGAACCAGCTCCTAGGAGTTGTCCTTTGACCTCCACATACATATCACACACACACACACACACACACACACACACACACCACACACCACACACCCACACACACACCACACACACACACACACACACACACACACCACACACCACACACCCACACACACACCACACACCACACACCACACACCACACACCACACACCACACACCACACACACACACACACACACCACACACCACACACCACACACCACACACCACACACACACACACACCACACACCACACACCACACACCCACACACACACCACACACACACACACACACACACACACACCACACACCACACACACACCCCACACCACACACCACACACCACACACACACACACACCACACACCACACACACACACACACACACACACACACACACCACACACCACACACCACACACACCCCACACACCACACACCACACACCACACACACACACACACACACACACACACACACACACACCACACCACACACACCACACAAGTAAAATATAATTTTACATATTTTTACAAAGAAATATCCCAAGGAACAGTGTACACAAGGTAGAACAGAGGGATAATACACCATTTGCCAATCTGGTCTTTCATTTGATATAAGCTCACACTCTACAAACAGGGCTAAGATAGAACCTTTCAACTTGGACTCGTGAACTATTTAAACAACCCCTCCTGTTCGAGTTATAACTGAAAGTGTCTAATTATTGTGGAAACAAGAAGGCTTTCTGAAGTGCTAAAGAGAAGTTCTGAGTTATCTGGCATCAAAGTAAGTGGGCAGTGACCTCAGGCTCCCTTAATGAATACATAGCAGTTTCCTCACAACCCTGATCAGTGACCTTGGGAAGTTATTTCATCTCTCGGGGAAATTTGGTAGGTAAGTTCAGGGTTAAAAATGGCAGCTACCCTGTAAGATTCCCCTAAAAACTACATAATGCATCTTAAGTATTAAACAAAGCCCAGTAAATAGTAAGCCCCCAAAAAATTACAGGTACTTGTTTTTTTGTTTTTTTTTTAAAGACAGTGTTTCTCTGTATAGCTTTGGAGCCTGGCCTCAAACTCACAGAGATGCACCTGCCTCTGCCTCCCAAGTGCTGGGATTAAAGTCATGCACCACCACTGCCCAGCTACAGGTGTTCTTAACACTGTAGCCTCCTCACAAATTATTCTGAGTTCTTATCTTTTGTGGAATCCTGACAGTTTCTGGAAGGCCCTGCTTTGCACTTTTTCTAGAACTCCATAAGCCTGGAATTGACTTCTTCTATCAACCAACCAGGGCCTGTGTTCCCAGAACAGACATAAAAGGGATATAGCAGAGACATCTCTGCCAACCAACATCCATTTTTGTCAGGTGGCTTCCTACAATAAAAGACTACATTTCCCAGACTTCCTTTGGCTTGCTGCTGCCATTGTGACTACGTTTTGACCAATGGAAGGTGAGCTTTCAATTTGCAAGCTGTTTCTAAGTGAGAGGAGATGTGTCATTCCCTTATGTCCTCATACTGTCTAGATAACAAATATACTGGCTGCCCATCCTAGATAAAAATGAGGGAAGTAACAATCTCTGGGTCAAAAAGTGGCAAGACAGGAGTCTGGGACCCTTCCTGCTTCATAGGGTAGAGCATCTATTCAGACCAGACATTCACGTAAGCAAGAAATAAACTTACTTTTGTTCAGGCTACAATCGTGATGGCTTTTGCTACGTGCAGTCAAACCTACAGCAGGATAAACAGAGCAGACAATGTGGAGGAGGGCAAAGCGACAGATATGACACTACCTTGGCGCACAGTAGGAGCTCATAATACGTATAGGATTTCTGTAGGCCTCAAGGCCGCCAACCCAAATTTGGACAATTGAGGTCAGATCCAATGGCTGGAAAGTGACGACAGAATGACTAGGGTGATGAAAGGTCAAGAAAACCCATGTCACCGGGGAGGACTGGAGAGAAGCGGGAGGTAAGCCAGGACGACATGATAAGGTTGCAAGTTGCCCAAGGGTGGTAAGTTGAACAGGGTTCCTCTCTTCACTCAAATTTCCTCATCCGATCCGAGATAAATAGGTAAAACAAGGAGGAGGGGTGGAATCCCTTTTAGCTATACTAGGAAGGATCTATAGATTCAGAGGAATCTGTTTCAGCAAAGGCTAGAACACCAAGAAGAGTTCCACTAAACTTCACAAGGCTTCTAAAATCAGGCTGGGTCAGCGGCTGAGTGTGTTGAACACTAAAAGTTCAGTGGAATTAACTGGTATTGCCAGAGAACTCAGCTCCTTTTTGCAGACGAGGCACAGTAGTGGCTAAGGAATGGCATTCCTGAACTTGGTGCCTGTCAGTTTCCTGGTTATGTGATCCTAAACAAGTGCTCACTTTTTTGTTTTTGTTTTTGCTTTTCAGCCTGAATTTCCTCATTTTAAAACTAGGGACAATAGAGTATAACGTGAAGTTAAAAAGATAGCCCATGTGAAGCACCAGCACAGTGGTAGTCTCCGAGTCACTCAAAGTATTCATCATTGTCTCACTACTTTCGCTAATGGAGAAAGAAAATGTGATGAACTCAAAAGGTAAGATTCGGGCATTCTGATAGCTGTGTGAGCAGGTGGAGCTCTGGAATTCCGAGGCAAAGTAAGTAGCTGTCACCAAAATAAGTCAGAGCCTGCCACAAACATGCTACAGTAGAGGAGTAGGCAGGAAGGGTTAGAAATGTAGTTGAGTGATGGAGTGTTTGCCTAGCATGCTTGAGGGTCTAGGTTCAATCCATAATAGGAGACACAGAGTGAGAGAAAAGAAAGAAAGATAGAGATAGACAGACAGATGGAGGAAGATTTAAAAAAAAAAAAAAGCTACTCACATTAGGAAGAAGAGGGAGAGCTAGCAGCTTCAGGCACATGTGTGGAATATGGGTGTGGGGGCAAGCACCAGCCACAAGCGCCATGATGTACACCATTGGAGAACAACTTTGGTTGTAGTCATCACCCCCACCTTGTTTGAGACAGTGTCTTGTTGGGAGTTCAGCGATGCTAAATTTAGGTCCTCAAGCACGTTATCCATGGAGCCATTCCAGTCCAGTGTTTTATCTGTTTGCCATTGCTAATGAACAATGCACTGCAATAAGGAAGCTATGGAGTATGAGCAGGGCACCTGACCCAGACTGAGAGGACCAGATGAAGGCCGGGGGGGAGGGGGGGGGGGGGGAGTGGGGAGAAAACTCAGGCTGGTAGTACTTCTGGCTGACGGTGGGTAATCAGGGTAATCACAGATCTTCTTCCCACTGTAAAAGTTTCCCATCCTAAGTGACCACTGAGATTTCAAATCCTTTTCCTACTACTCCAAGGTTCTAGAATTTTGGCTTCAGAAGAAAAGCTAAAATAAAGTAAGTGCCTGATGCATTAGTATTAAGTATAAAAAAATTAAAGAATGCGGGCATGTGGATGTGGTTAGAAAAGAGTAAGTCGAGGTTTCTTGTGGTTTTGAAAGTGTTTAATATTGATTGTGGTGGCAGACCCTGGAATCCTCAAATGAGACATGATACAGGACTTAACATACACTCAAATCAAGTAAAACCAGGGGAATCGGGAGTCCAACAAATCAGTGGCGGTGTCCTCGATGTGGCACTACCCTTCAGATTTGTAAAACAGCACATTTGGGAGGAGTAGGCAAAGCTTACAGGCATCTATACTGTTCTGCAGAACTGCAAGTGAGCGTGTAACTATTTCAATAAGAACTTCTGTTATACAACCAACTATAGAAAAGCACAGCTGCATACAGTTGGTAGTGTAAAATATAAATTCACAGTTGAAATGTAAGCAAAACACATACAAAAGGCTTCACTTACTGGTAAAAACCCAAATATGCTTTTAATATTTTGATCTACTTTCTTCATTTTTTAAAAAAAAATAGGAGATGTACTTTTACAATGATTTTTTTCATATGTGTAGATGTGTGTGTGTGGTTGAATTTAATATATATAGTTTGTTTCTTCTTTATCCTATTTGGAGATTATTAGTTACAACTCCCTTAAATAATTATTGTAATGGCTATTTAATGAGAGTCTATAGGTATATCTTAATTTCCTCAATCACTCTCCAGTTGGAGAAATATCAGACGACTCTAAGATTCTCCTATTGTAGGTAACTCTGCAATGAATTACATATAGCCAGTTCCCAACATAACTGGAATGAATAATAACAAGTCCTACCTTGATACAAGAGTTAAAACACAGCTTAGCATCTGATCAAATGTTCCCCCTAAAACAAGCATGCACTCACACACAAGTAACTCTGTAGTCACAGAAATTGTGTGTCTGTTCTCACTGTAGGGAAAGCAGTGAGTGAGCAGATGCAAGCCCGAGCGCCAACCTTACTTGGGGCTACTCTTGACCTTGTGGAACCAAACATGGAAGACAGACGTGAAGGAAGCAACAGGAAAAGCTGCTTAAGACTTTGGAACCAGATAGATAGGGTTCCTATTCCCACTTTCTAAATTGGAGAAGCAATTTAACTATTTTAATCCTGTTTTCATTGATAAGCACATGGCCCCATTACTAGGCCTTCAGAAAGTGCCTGTCATCTAAGGGAATAGATGAATCCCTGGTATATGCAAATGCCACCGTTCCTCACACACTCCGTGTTCTCCCCAGCTTTCATTCTCCCTATCTTTTTCTCCCACGGGGAGCTCTTGCCTACACTTCAATGTGAACACTCATACCATCTTCCAGATAGCTCCACCAACCCCCTTCATTACTTCTTTCCCATATCATTTATGTCACACTTTGTCACAGCCACACAAGCATCTGTCTCAGCTGTCCTCAAAGGAGCATCCTGAGAGTCAGTTTGTTCCATTTCCAGTTTTGAGGAGTGCTCTGGCAACCGCTAATACCCCAAGAGAGGCTTCTCACCCCCGCTACTCGGACTATAACTACTGGGTAATAAATATACAAATACTGCCTAAACCCCATGAGATCCCTCCCTCCCAGGACAGACAGGGGATCAGGGAGGGCTGGCTGCAACATACAAACCAGGGATCTTTGGGGCAGCCACATACACAGAGAAGAAAGTCTACAGGAAGAGCAGAGGACAAAGCAAACATGAGGAGAGAGAAGACAAGAGCCACAAAGCACTGCCAGCAGGCCCTCAGCTCCGCCATCAGGTCCACCTGAGGGCAGACTCCATGAGATTTCATAACACCTCCCCTCCTTTGGTTTAGAATTAAGACAATTCAAATACTTGTACTTGCACCCAAAGATTTGACATTGAAAAGACTCTATGGCTGATTTTTTTTCTTCTGTCTTACCATTCTATCCCTTCCTCTTAAAATATTCTTTCCAACTTTATCAGAAATATTCTCCCTCAGTATTTCGACTGACCCCAGGTACAGCCTAGCCAGGACGGGCCCTGACTATCAGGTTCCTCTGAGAGCATGGTGCCTGTGCTTGACAACTGCTCACTAGCTATTCTTGGACTTGCCATTGCCTGTAGGCCTCAGCTCCTTACTCTCATTCACTCAAAGCAAATCCACTACCTTACATGATCTAGCTCTTGTAGAAATAATGATGAAAGAAAAAATAAATAAGTAGAGATGGGGATGCAATACATAGTGCATGCTGGCTTGAGAAAAGCAAGTCCTACCCTGCCACACTTAGATGAGATGCCACCTTCCCTTTCTCCTGCACAGGTCCTGGCTTCAAAGGGAGTAGGATGAAAGTGTGGTGGTCAAGCTGGATCCAACACAGCCCTGAAATTTTACAGTCATACACTAAATACTACTGAGGAGAGCAGGCCAGTCCTCTAAAAGCAGTATCTAGCCTCACACCTTTACATTAACCAGAGTCTTTCTGTTTTCAGATACTTTATACAGGCTGGGAAAGACTTTACTGAGAAAAAGAATCTATTAGCTACCAACCAAACTTGAAAAACCTAGAAAATTCATGAGAACTCAGGGCAGCAAGAGCATGCTATATATACACATATATGTGTGTGTGTGTGTGTATATATATATACATATATATACATATATATACATATATATGTATATATATGAAATCTGAGATTATATATATTTGTTATATTTATTATAAAAGCAACTAGACCTGAGGGTCTGCCTCAAGTGTGAGCCCCTGCCTAGCATGAGGAAGGGGCTACATCCTACCTTCGCTCTGAACAAACAAACAAAAAAGGACTTGACTCTAGAGAACACAGATCCATGTACAAATTCCTAAGCCCCCTTGGGGCAGACAGCTTGGTTTTTTTGGTTTTGTTGTTGTTGTTGTTGTTGTTTTGTTTTGTTTTGTCACTTCATAGTATTTGGGTTTTTACACTTAGAGTTTGCTAAATGAATGAATTTGTGAATGGAACAGAGAAGTCAGTCCTGGATCCCATAGAAGCCATGAGCTTGAAGCTACAGAATCACAGCTGCCTCCAAGAGATAGCCCAAGCCAAGTGGATTTAAATCTTTTCTACACCAGCTCTCTACAAAGCAATAGTCCATCTCAAAGCCCCAAAGAAGTTCCTTTTGGGTGGCACCGTCAACTTGATATATCCAAGGGCAGACCATTCACCAGGGTCCTTACCTCAATTCATAATCACTCCTTTCCTCTTTGGGCTGGGGGGTGGGGGATCTCCTGATTGTCTTCTACGAGGAGCTGCATCAGTTACTGAGAGTGTTTAGCAAACCCTAGTCTCTAACCTAGCAGGTACCAGTTACAGCTCCCTCCACTATTGTAATAACCAAAAGTGTTTTCAGCTATTTCCAAATGTCCTAGGAAGAGGGAGCAAAAACAGCCCCTTCTTGAAAAGCACACAGTCTTAGTATATAATCCAAGTTGGTTTAAATGTGTATCCATAGGTTACTCACATGCTAGGTTATACATATGTACCTAGCAATAAAAGAGAAGGGTGAACAATGCCCAGTAAAACTTAAAATAGACTCTAATTTCCCTTTTCTTTTTCTCTCTCTCTCTTTCTTTCTTTCTTTTTTTTTTTTTTTTTTTTTGAGGAGGAGGAGGTGGAGGAGGAGGAGGAGGAGGAAGGGAGAGTTTGAGACAGGGTTTCTCTGTGTAATAGCTCTGGCTATCCTGGAACTCACTCTGTAGACCAGGCTGGCCTCAAACTCAGAGATCTGCCTGTGTCTGCCTCCCCAGTGCTGGGGTTAAAGGCGTGCACAACCACACCCGTGGCTAATTTCCCTTTCTTCTGGAAAGTTTCTGCCTTCTACCTTCAAATTTTTGTCTCAACTGGGCTATGCTGGACACCCTATCACATAACAAGCATTACTATTGGTTAATTGCCTAAGTCTGCCTCAACTGTCTCTTGACTTCTCCAGCCAAGGGTAAGTATTCTGCAAACTTCGAGTAATCCAGTTTGTAAAGGGCCCCAAAGCTTACAAATAACAAAGAAAAGACTCAGGTCCTTGAGAGTAAAACAGCCCTGGGAACCCTCAAGAGAGCAAATATTCTCCACCCTGCTGAAACTCACTTCCTCCTCTTGATCAGTTAGCATTTGCCAGTGTCTTGCACAGGGCACGGAATTCACAGGATCCCTTTTCACCTGGGCTTCCTGACAATCTAAAGAGCGGTATTATCTCCTTTACAGAGTGGGAAGGAGAGGCTCAGGGGTAAAAATTAGTGCTCCAAAGGACAGGACACATGCCAGCCACAGTCATCATGGAAAGCACAGCTGTGCTTGCCTGCATTTTCCAATCAATCTTCCATGACTACACATACTTGTGAGAATCCACACAAATATATGCAAATTCCTTCATGTCACACATGTAGGTACATCTACTCACTCGTGGGTGACTTACTAACACAATCATGAACAACAAAAATAATTCCTGGAAATACCAACATCTAATGACAGTTTGGAGCTAACTATCATCACTCATCACAGACTAGCAAAGGTTAACAAGTTTGGTAACACTCAACTCTGAGAGGGAAATGGGAAGGCAAGCATCCTCGTTAGAGTTGGTACCGGGTTCTCAGCAACCTAGCAAGCCTATCAGTGTGCCTGCCTGTGTTCTTCCGGTTTGCCATCCCAGTGTCAAGAATTGCCACAGGTAGCCGGGTGGTGGTGGTGCATGCCTTTAATCCCAGCACTTGGGAGGCAGAAGCAGGTGAATCTCTATGAGTTCAAGGCCAGCCTGGTTTACAAAGTGAGTTCCAGGACAAGCTCTAAAAGCTACACAGAGAAACTCTGTCTCCCAAGAAACAAACAAACAAACAAACAAACAAAAAAGTGCCACAGGTACAGGACACAGAGGAACGTGACATGCCAGTGCCATGGATCCCATTATCAGTTGTACATGTGTATTCAAATGCCACACTGCACTCCATAAATATATATGAGAATTGTGTGTAAATTCAAAACATTTTTAAGTATTTCTGTCCAAAGATACTTGCTTCCTACCCATAGAGATCAGAGGAGTCACTAGAGAAAGCAGGACACATCCTTAGAACCTAATGAGGAAAGTTTCCCACAACATCATGTTCAGTAAAATATGAACTTTTATAGCAACACATACGGATTCCAGGACACACACGAGTGAATGGACTTATACACATACATGGGCATAAGGGAATTTGCATTTGTTTGTGGGCTCGCTCACTTTTGTAAATGCATGGAAAATTTTCTAAGTGAATGCAGAAACCAGTAACACTGGGACTGCGGCTGGGGAGAAAGAAAATAGGTTTTTATTTTCACTTTTACATAATTTTCTGGATTGTTTTAAATTTCCTTTTCATGAACATGCATGTGTCATATTATAAACTAGACCAGGCTTGTGGGGGCTGGGGGTGGGGGTTATGTGCCAAGAGGCTCAGTTCCTGTGCAACAGCGTACAGTGTGAGAACAAAGCCAGACGTGAAACACAGCACATGTCTGTTACAACTGCTCACAAAACAAGACAGTGTGTGAAGTCCCCAGCCACTGTGTGCCTGT